>NC_142168.1:60827727-60917592 GCF_029865625.1 Vigna umbellata | reverse complement strand
AACTGAATAGTGAAAAATGTTACTGAAATTGAAAAATAATTTGCCAAAATCTAAACTATTTTTATGATTTGAACTCTAACTTATTTTTTAACCAAAACTTTTAAATGCTTTAGTATAAATATTATCCTAAGGAAATTTGTTAAAGAATTTTATAAATATTTAATAAAAGAATATAATACTGAATTTATTAAGATTTTAAAATTTATAGTTGATCGAATATTCATTATATATATTCAAACTCTTAAATTAATATTATAAGATAAACAAAAAGTAATTATAAGATAAACAAAAAGTAATTTTAAGGAGAGAATTAGTACGTACTATGTTATTAAAAATACAAGAAAAATTAATGATTAATTTGTCCATGTCCTTGCTCTCATGTGATCTACCCATGTAATTGTCAGATTAGATGCTGACCTGTTTACATCAAGCGGAAAAGGTAGATCCTTCCGTATCAATTTCCATTCTTAGTGCATGCTCATCTGAAAATGCCATTTAATGTTCGCTCACAGCAAGTTAGAAAATTTCAGAATGATAGTAAAGCAACAAGTCAAGGTCTCTGTTCTCACGACACCATCATATGATCAAATCCTCCTCCACCTTGAAGTGTAGGAACTCGATTGACTCCGATATTGTGAAGCAACTGCTGTAGCCACCGCCTTGCTGTTGGGTCCTCCTGCATACATGAAACAAAACCAATATAAAATACAACCCATCTAAAACTATGAATCATAATCTCTTCATAAGGATGAGAGAAATCTCTATCTAAGAAATTTGAAGAAGAAAGCAAGCTTTAGTTTTTAAATATCATCCTTTTAATCTTCAACCCATCTACTATCACTTACACGAAGGCAACTACTGAATGTAGCGTCTCTTAACATGTCTGGGAGACAGGTTCTTAAAGCCTCGCAAGCACTGTTTTGAAATGACCAAAGCTTTATTAGAAACTCGGGAAGAGAACGAAAAGGGGCAAGGCAGGAGGAGCACTTAGAAAACTGGAGTATTATTTAAAACCTCTGGTTATCTGACAGGCGAAGATAGCAACGAATAATATGCTTCAAAAGACGGCATGACGGTTGCTCAACAAGAGTTGCCACCATGTTTCCCAAAACTCGACCTACTGCATAAAAGCGTTCTGCTGTAGTGCAAATATATTTCAAACCAATTTCGTCCAGCAGAATTTTTTGGACTATAAAGGTTGCAACCTGTAGTAAAGGAGATTTCATTATACACAAATTTTCCAATATACAATTGTTTGATAGGCGTAGAAGAGGATCACGAGATAAGGGCAAAAACAAACATGTGACTTAGCATTTATTGAACACGATCAAGTAAATACAAGGATGAAAATCTCGAGTATAAAGAACGGTATTTCAACCCATGTACTGCAAATACTGGATGCATTTTGATACAATCAAATATGTCAAAAAGAGTATCAACCTTCCCGTGACAACCAAGAATAAAGGGCCTATAGTTCACTTACTATGTAGCACGTATTGGAACAGACCTCACAGACTCACGTGTTCATCACACAACCAAATAGCTCAGAAAAATAAATAAGGAAAAAGAAGTCAATTTCAATTCATCCAAACAAAATATTTTGGCAGACCACACTGGTTAAAAACAAGATCAGTAAACTTAACCGTTTTTGATAATTCACTGCCCATTTCCATACTGCGCAAGCACAGCGGAATAATCTCTGTTGAAAGAAGAAAACTTATAACTTCTGTATCATCAACCTGATGAAATATCAACGGAAAGGAAATCAAACACATGACAAAAGAGTACAAATGTACATGTGGTAAGCAAAAAAAGCAATATTTACATCTCACAAGAGAAAAATTATCAACAATATTGCGAAGGCCTTAAAATAGTTGGAATATTTTATTCTCAGAAAGTAGTGATAAACACATCCTAACAAGTGGGTTTGTGTGTTCACAGGAAAGTTAACAGAAATAACTGAAAATAGACATGACCATTATAAGACTAAAGCAACTAACTATTTGTGGCAACTAAACTATATACACGTCTAGCTGTTTGTCACAGATTTACAATAATCAATAATTAGTTAATACTGTTTCCAGAGAAGGCATTAATTGAGGTGATTGCAGTTGATACTTTTTTATGGCAGGGTTTTTTGTGGCAATACTTTTACTGATTGCAATTGTTTTCTTTTCAGCATGAATGTTGTATAAATTCTTCCCATATAGCGTATCCAACAACAAAATCAACAAGGAGGTAGTACGGCAGTACCTTTACCAAGGCACCAATGACTCCTAGACTGGTTAGCCTCAAATACTCAAATGGCCTGGACTTACTTGTTGTATTAAGGAAGGGATACAGATAAAGAGGTATATGAGCTGCAGGCGAGACAAGGTAAGTGTAAAGAGTGAACAGACTAATATATTTTTTCTTCAAGTGTTACTTTTAATGGGCAAAAACCCTGCTGAATAGATATGATGTCGATGCAATCTCTTCACATGTAAATGAACAAAAATAAAATAAAAAATCCTACATGTCTTCCAACTCACCCCAAAAGTTTCTGTCCGTAGATTTATGTGACAGTATATTGGCAGTAAAACAAGGATGACTGACTACTAAGAGCAAGTGGTATGACCTATAAACTGCGTGACAGAGAAGCTTCATTTTCTAGCAAGAAAAAGTAAAAGTCCTATGACAAGATGGGCAATATTAAGAGAGAGAAAGTTGAATTTAAAATTTAACCACATGATTCTGTTTTATACCTAACTTTTCAGAATATATATTGTCTAACCATCATTCAATAAATTTTATAGTTCAACATTATTTATGAAATTTTAATTGTTTAGTAATTGGTTGTTTTTACAACATCCTATGACAGTTTTAAATAAAAAATATAAATTTAATTAGAGAGAAAAAAAAGGGGAAAATATGACTTGGAGATGATAAGATATCATCAATCATTTAGCATTTATTGAACATATACTGTACGAAAGCAAAAAGGTCCGGGAATGACCAATACAAACGAAAGCCTTATTATTCGCTGAAGTCGTCTACATGCTAGGTACTTTGCAATTACAGATGATCCCAATGACTTTCTCTGTTTTAGTCAACACACCTATACCAAAGGTGTGACAGTGATAGGCACAAATTACTGGGAGGACCCTCCCTTAAAACTTATTGTTGAAGGTAAACAAAACAGTTAAATAATCCAGAAAACATTTAATCCTCTATATATAGGATCCATAATAGCCAATATACTATGGTAGAGCTTATGCCTTGGTGACTAACACTTCACAACTTTTGAGACATCAATGGCAAACTATAATACTAACTGAGGAATACTCAAAAGCTTGAAAACCCTCCCATCCCATGTCAAGGTGCTGAACCAGCACTTAATAATTTCATTGAGCATTCCATACTACTTGATGTGCAAATCAAGGACATCATAATACCCAATTTTCTAGCAAACATCCTCCTTAATTTCTCCATAATTTTGTATTATGAATTCCAAATATTTAATTTTAAAAGCTTGTGGTGTGACATGTTTTCCCATATTTAATTCCAATTCTCTTACTAAAATTGTGATGCATATACTTTGTCTTACTCTTACTTAAGTGAAAGTTTTTGTTTCCAAAGTCTTTCTTTAACGCTCGGGCTTACAGTTTAATTCCTTCCCATGGTTTTTCAATCATTATTATATGATCTGTAAAAAGAGTATACAACTAGGGATAATTCTTTTTGCTTGTATGCACATAAGAATTTAGATTAACAAGGATTTCTGTAAGGTTTGTGATGCTTGGAATGGCATTGCTTGATATATTCCAATTTCTTTAAGCAATATTGGAGATATTGGTAACATCAATGCTGCGGGTATTATTGATAAGATTGATGAACCTGTTTGGACGATGGACAGGTCTGGTTTACTTAATATGAAGACAACTCATGCCTTTATTGGCACCAGTTCTCTACCATTCTTGGTGGAATATCAATATCATTCCATCAGCTAAATCTTTAGTTATTGGGAAGTTGTTGCATAATTTTTTATTGTTTGATAAGCATTGTTAGATAAGAGGCATTAGCTTATGTTCCAGTTGTATTTATGCAATCTTCATGAGGAAAGTCTGATTCATCTTTTCTTCGAGTGCATTTTTGCTCAGAATCTTGGGGCCTGGTTAAATTTTTTTTTTCCTAATTTCTCTTGCTCCTATGTTAATAATAATAATATGTCTGAAAGAGCTAGCCCTATCATTTGTGAATTAGGCTTGCTACAACCACCTTTGTTATTTGGATCATTTGGAAAGTTAGAAATCATGAGACTTAGAAAACCTATCCACTTTCAGTCGGTGCTTCATTTGGTTGAATGGAATGTTCAGATGGCAGGTAAAAAATCTTCTAAATCTATGCATAATGATATAACAACCTTTACATTTTGAAGCTTTTCAATGTTCAGATTTGAAATTCCAAAGGTAATAGAATTAAACAAGTTGATTGGTTTATGCATGATTTTAGCTAGTTAAAGGTTAATGTTGACGGTGCTTCCAGGGGCTATTCCGGGTCATGCTGCAAATGGCGGTGTTTTCAAAGGCAGTAGAGGGGAGTTTGTTGGATTGGAGAATTTACTGCCTATCTGGGCATCAAGCTTTCTATTTAGGCTGAGTTGATGGCTGTCATTGTTGCAATAGAGATTTCTAAAGCTAACAATCACAGATTTGTCTGGCTTGAATGTAACTCCTCTTTGGTTTGTCATAGAGGTTGGAAGCTTGCTAGTAGAAAGCTCTTAACACCTGCAAAAATATGTATTTTAAAGTCTCTCACATCTTTCATGAGGGTAACAGATGAGTTGATGGTTTTGCTAACATTGGTCTTGTTAATAGATTGTATTTTCTTTGGTTTGATTCTTTACCTTCCAGTGTTCGATTTTACTTTTATAGAAATCGTTTAAGCCTCTGGGAGTTTAGGCTTTGATAGCTACTTGGAGGCTGTTTATTCTTTGCATGCGTATAGTTTGGTCCCCTCATGCTCTTTGTATTCTTTTTTTTTTCTTTCTTGTATAGATTTTTCAGGTGGTAGCACGTGGTTAGTGAGACTATAAGATGTTAACATAGTTGGGATAGTGGGGATGTCAATGTTTCATAATGATGTTTAACATGATTTTAAATCATAAGTAAGGAATTTAGGCTGAGTCTTAACTAACCCTATCCCTATAAGAAAGTTTTTAGTCCCATCTCTAGGAATCCTCACTCTAGCAGCCACTTCATTGTACATGTCTTCTCTAGCCTAGACGTGAGAAATTCACCTTTCTTATCCATTTGGGTGATGTAGTTAATATCAAGTGTGGCAACGACTGAGCTCATGAACTTGGATTCTAACCCTCCTCCCATGCTCTGTTACTACTGGTTCTAGACTCGAGTACTCTTTCCCCTTGGTACTTGGCCAAAAAACTCTTCTTTTGGGTTCAAACCAGCTCACTTTAAAAAACTCTTTAAGATAACTTTCATAAAAAAAATTTATCCTCATACTAAACAAATGGTAAAATAAAAACATACTACTTGTTCCATCACTAAAATAATGCTAAAATGATAATCAGAATAGCAGACAGAAATTCCCAGTCCTTCAGACGAATTAAAATATACATCATTACCGTTGAGGAATTGCATCCTTGTATCAAGGTGAGACGCCACACACTGTAAGAAATCCATTGGGGTAAAAGAGATGCGTTGGTGAGAATGCTTTGAAGAAAAGGAGCTAAAGACCAGACAGAGTATATTATATGTGACTGGACACATTTCCAAACCAATAACTTTTCAGAGCTAAGAAAAATATTTGGGGCTTATTAAATGTGTCTATCTGTTGAATTTCAGATATAAAATTTGATGGGACATGATCATCTCAATTCTTACCTGAAGAAGGGCAAGAGCATTGCAGACTCGGTTTGATTGTGCTGGAGTAAGGTTTGGCGGGGAAATAACAGGGTATATTGAAACTATTTCCTGGAAGAAAATAAGAGAATAAAAATATAACAAAAATCCTAGTTAGTGGTGAGCGATAAAGAGCATTATTTCATTCAGAAAAAAAAAGTAAAAAATAAGAACATTTTGATGCTCTTCTCACTTTGTTTTAAAAAACGTTTTTTAAAACAATTATACACTACTCAACAGCAATTCATCAACCAAAATATGTTAGCTTCAATCATAATTGAGAATTAAGATTTATATAATTCACATTCTAAAAGCATATTTGTTTAACTTTACAGCTTTCATGTAGTAATGACCCTTAACACAAAATATTGACAGGATCATTTTATAAAGCAATCTTAACAATAAAGAAATCCCAAGATGAACAGTATGAAACAAATTTTAGAAAGCAGAAAACTATTCGAACATACTCGAGAATAATGATGATTCAATGCTGTCAAAAAACGGTTATACTATAAGGAGTTTTTGGTTCTCTCCGTCGCAGGCAATTTGTGAAGCGAGGTCCTCTAGGACCGTGTCACAGGCAACAGAGACATGCTTATGTAATGGAATTTTGGCCGTTCACCATTTATAACCTCATTCTCAAAACTCCAAAATTACAAGTAATAAGGTCTAACAAACTCCAATGCTATAAAATATAAAATACGTGAAAGAATAAAGCAAAAGAAAGCCAAGTGATAAGGAATACGTAATGCTGATGCAACTCACTCAGGGCATACCTGCAAAAGTGCTGCCATAGTACCAAAAGAATTCCACAGTAATGGAGCAAGATCCTGAAATAACTCTCTCTTCTAATATACACAAGAAGAAGAAAAAAATGAAAAAAATAAAATTATCAGTTAAACCGTAAAAGTCCTGAAACGACGTCACATGAATACATGCATGAGATAGAGATAGAGACAGATAACTACAGTATAATCTGTACATTACACATGCTTAGTATATGAATATAACGGAAGATCATGTTTAGAACCAGAGAAAACAAAATCCCTAGCGAGAGGTTTCATTTTCGACACGCCAGGGAGCGCGGCGTTTGGAGTGGTTGGAACAGTTCCACTGAAAGGACATATGAAATCGAAAGAGGAAAATCGATAGAGCATACCTTGGAGAGTTCATGGAGTGCGTTTTCTCGGAGATCAGGATTGCTGAGTTCGAGGACGAGATGTTCCACAGACGCCATTCTTCGATCCTTCGTTGCAGAGACAGAAGAAGCTCCAAAGGACGCACCACTAATTGAGATTGATTGTGGCAAATTCGCCATTGACTAACTCTGAGTGTGTGCAATGTTCTGATATTCTGTGTGCGAATGATGCGAGTGCGACGTTTTCTTCCTCTGATGCCAACTTCCTCTTGTTATTTATGTGCGTATTCGAAGCAATGGTGCGTAATGG
Source organism: Vigna umbellata (assembly GCF_029865625.1). NCBI lineage: Eukaryota > Viridiplantae > Streptophyta > Magnoliopsida > Fabales > Fabaceae > Vigna > Vigna umbellata. The sequence continues at coordinate 60,910,244 of NC_142168.1, read as the reverse complement.
AAGGAGCCAGGGACACATGTTTTGCATGCTGGAGAATGCTAACGCCTGTTTCTCTTCCTTCGTGCGTGCCCCCTCGAATACATTATTCTGACACTTCCATATTACAATCATTTTTTTTATCATTTTTATTTAACTAAAATATATTTTATGCCAACAAAATTGGACTTCAGTTTTAATTTGTGCAGAAAAAGTTCAATATGCTTTTAATTTCTACCTTTAATAGCAATAAATGATTCTATTTTTTGAAAGAAAAAAAACTAATATATAGTTTATTGTCTATTGAGAATATAAGCAGTTTGATAATATAAACCTTTAAACTTCTTTTATATAATTAAATTAACAGTTTTATTATACATGATAAATTTTTATTGAATAATTTTAGAAAATGGTAACTTGGCGAATTGGGTATTATTGCAAGAAAAAGCTGTTTTTCTTAATGGGGAGGAAATATTACATATGGAGTTGTGGGAAAGGAAGTTTATGAATACTATCATCCTATGGGAAATTTCAGAAAATGAAAAGCCTACAAATATAATAGTTACATACTATATCATTTTGAATAACTGGGAATATAGTACGTAACATAGTTATTTCAAAATATCATATGTTTTTTATTACAATAATTATGGAACTGTGGATGTAAATGGGAGGAAATTACATCATGTTTTTGCACTAATAATAATATGATATTACTTAAAAATAGCAAAAAGAAATTATTTAGACACTGTTTTAACTAAAATCTATTTGATTATTAATGTAGGCTTTTAAAAAAATTAACTTTTAATATTTCAAATATGTCTACAATTTTTTTATTTACAGGCTTTTTAATTATTGCAGTATAAAGTATGGATGGTTGAGAATTCATGAGTATACATTGTGTAAAATTAAAAAAATTAGATAAAAGAAAAAGGTTATAAATACGTTATTAAATATTTAAATTGGAATAATGTGTTCAACATTTTAAGAAAGTTATATTGAATCTTAATTTGGTTTGATTTTGACCACAGGATATGAAAAAAGTTCACATAAAAGCCTACGTTGGAAAAAGTTAAGACTAAAATATAAATGAAAGTTTCATGGATCGGTTTATGCAACCATCTTTTTTTATTGATCATCGATATTGATCAAATTTTAACTGATGAACGTATATTGAGCTTAACACCAAGTCAATTTAACTGTAAACTTAATTTTCTCCTCAAGGGAGACATTTCACTCCTTCATTCTTACAGCGTCTCTTTTTTTTCAGGGTAAAGAAAGGGAATTTCTCTGTTAAATACAATAAAGGATCAATATTGAATGTCAGAAATGGATATTGTACCTTGATATTTCAATTTAAATAAAAATGAATCAAATATCTAAGAAAAAAAACACACAAAAAATAGACATTATTAGTTGAGGCAATATTGAACAGCTTGTAATGGTGATGCATAGATAGAGATGGATACATGGGAAGATACTAGGCAGTCAATTTTGGTGCCTCCTGGTTCTTACTTTTTTTCTTTTCTTCATCGCTTTTCTTCGAATTTTGTTTCTGCTTCTGCTTCTTCACAAAGAAGTGAATCCACGTGTAAACCTCCAAACCAAAAGCGATGGCACCCAGAAAAGCAAGATCTGCAACGTACCCCCACTTCCATGCATCACCTCCTTCCAATATCCGAATTCCTTTGAATATGTTTATGAATATGATAGCCAGCAGCCCATAACCAAGAAAATGATGGTACATGTTCCAATATTTCCGGTAATCATCCGTCAGCTTTGGCTTCAACCGAAACGCCAACATCTGAAAATCAATTAACCAAACTTCTCTCACCATCACCATGTCTCAATTCTACTCTTTAAACAATGCATATATATGAAATGAGAATACATTACCTGGATTGTGCTAAAGGTGAATATGAGAATGCCATAGGTTCGATGATCGTGGAAGGTGTAGTATCTGGAAGAATGGCCGAGGCTCAGTCCAATAGCCCATCCGGTGGTGCCAACCAGAAAACCAGTTAATTGGCAACCGATGTGCAGGTAAAACCACAGTGGGTGGCATTTGAAAGGAAACACCCGAAAGTACCTTGCAATTATAATTCCAATCGGCAACAGTGTTCCCCACCCTATAATGTTTAGGACTCCATGTATCTAAATTTCAAGCATAATCAACCATTGTAAATATTAAACATAAACATGACACTGATCCTGTTCATTTGTGTAACAATATATAGTTCTCACCGTTCTAAGATAACTCCGGTACTGTCCGGTGCTACGACCGTTGCTGTCGGTCAAGTCGATGACCTCTGTGCTGTCGACGTTGCGGAGAGTTTTGGGGTGTCCAAGGGGACGGCCACCTTCAATATCATAGCCAACTTGCCAGACATGGTTCAGCCTCGTAACGTTATAGGCTTGAGAAGAAAGGTTCAATCTCACATGCATGGTGTGCAAGTTGTCCACATCTTGCTCAACCGACTTATCCAACACGATTCCGATTTTCGATGGCAGAAGATTGCACCCGTTTCTGATCTCTTTGGTGATGTTGTATGTGTCCAAAAGCCACGTTCCATCCGAGCGTTTAACGGCTATGATGGCTTTGGTCCCAACCATCTCTGGTCTTCTTCCGGGGTTGACACCCCAGCCTATCCACCCCTGTGGGGCATTGAGTGTGGCGCCGAACAAGATGTCAACGACGGTGGAGTTTTGAGAACCGTTACCGTGGAGTTTCCATGCAAACTCGGCCCCCAGAGTGCGTAATCTCTTGCATTCTGAGATGTTCTTTTGTTCTGCAAGTTTGAAGAAGGCTTCACTGCAGGGTTGAGCATTTGCACCGAAGGTAAGGGAGAGAAGGGTCAGTGTCAAGATCGTTAATGGCAATAAGGGTGAAGAAGGCATGCTTTGTTGTTGGGTTTTCATCTTCTTTTTCTGTTGGTGGTCTTTTTATATGAGCCATTTTCCTATATATATATATAAAGAGTATCTAGTATATCTGGTTTCGACATGACTTCTACTTGTGTGGAGTCTTTTTTGGTCATTTTAGTCTTTAGAAGGATCAGCCAGTACTGGCATGCTTCCCAAAGAGGATAAGAATTTACAACCTTCAAACTCACTTTTCACGCCTCAAGTGCGTCTTTTCCTCCCACCATTTCTTCAGAAATTGTCTCCTTAATTTAACAACATGGGACACTGATATCTCAATAGCCTCTGTTTTAATTTAAAAGACAATTTAAATATTTTTTCTATCCTTAGAAAAATAATACTCTTTGAAGATAATTGACCTTAACAATTTTAGAACAATTCCCATTTTTATTTTCTTCTCCATTTTATACCATGTAATTATATATTATGTAATCTTCTCCTTATGTATATAGATATATCATAGACTTGCCTATAATTGTGTAGACAGTTTGACATAACTTGGTGACCTTTAACTCAAGTGAGTCTGCAATTAGATCCTAAAAGCCATGTAATATTCAGAGAGCTCGACAACTCGTGTATTGTGCAGCATTATTGCTTTAAAAAATAGGATCAACATAATTAACACAAAAGTAGAAACATATTATGCTTACGTGATCTGTAGGAAATTCTCTTCGATCACTTTCTGCTTTTTCAGGTAAATTCTGTGGAGTTATGACACTCCAGTTGTTGTTTACTTCCTTTCTTATTCTTATATTCGTTACTTATGACTCGGTCTCTAACATTTTGTTTCATGCTTCCGTCGAAAGTTTGCGCAGCGATGCACAAAAAGAGCAATCCATTTATTAGTCTCATTAGCACATTATCGTCATCAACCATTTTTTTCATCAAGTTCTCTTTATAACATTCACCTTTCAATGGCACTTTAAAATATTAATATTTTAATTTTTCAATTTTATTTATCTTAATTTATTTTATATTTTGAAATAGAATATTTTTTATCAGTGTCAAATAGGAGTAGAGTGAAAAATATGCTATTTGTATATCATCACACTAACTAATTATAGAAAGACGGCTAAGATGTAAATCACGATAATTGATTACAATGTAAAAGACTATAGAGTGTACATATCTAGATTTGGATAAATTAGTTATGGTATTTTTTGTAATTCAATTGTCACTCTAACGTTATTAAATGCGTTTAATGTTTTATAAATATAACGAATTTTAATTCATATAATATATATATTATATATATATATATATATATATATATATATATATTATATATATATATATATATGCCTGTTTTTAGTTGGTACATATGTATCGGGTTTTAGTAGACAAAAGTACCCTTCTATAACATGGATTCTAAGTTTTAAGGTTAAGGGTATTTTAATAATTTTCATTTTCAAAACTAAAAAAAGAAAAAACCCAAACCGTTACTCACCTCTTTCATTTCTGTCAACCATTTCTCTTTCATCTCTCTCACTCCAACATTTTCTTTGTGATCCATACTGTAGTCCCAATTGCAAAAATGAGAAACACTTGTAGTTAAACAATCTTAAAAAAAGATTTTATCATGAGTTTTCATTTTATAATTTGTCTTATCTAATTTTATCCAATTTTCACAAGGCATAAAGGAATTGATAATTGACTTAGAAAAAAATCAGAAATACTTTCTTACAAAAAATGATTTTATAATGAGTTTTCATTTTATAATTTTTGTTTTATCTAATTTTCACAAACATAATGACATCAAAGGAATTGGTAGTTGGCCTCGAAAAAATCAGAAACACTCGTTCTTAAACAATTTCTTACAAAAAATGATTTTATAATGAGTTTTCATTTTATAATTTTTGTCGTATATAATTTTATCTAAAGCATAATAACATCCGAAAGAATTGGTAATTGGCCTGGAGGGTTTTTTTAGAAATGATGATTCAACATATACAGATGATGAAATTAGAGAGGTTAGTGAAGATGGTGAAATTGAAGAGATCTTGAATGAACCTTTGCCTGAAGGTGAATATGTCAATGACTCAATTCTTTACAAAGGTAAATTGTTTAACGACAAGTGTTTCTGATTTTTTCAATTGAGACTATAGTAGGTATGATAGAAAAAAGGTTGGAGTGAGAGATATGAAAGAGAAAGGATTGAGAGGAATGAGAGAGGTGAGTAAGGGTTTGAGTTTTTTTTTTTAATTTTGAAAATAAAAATTATTAAAATATCCTTAACCTTAAAACTTATAATTCATGATATATAAAAGTATTTTGGTCTACTAAAACTCGATACACATTGCTAAAATGTATCAACTGAAAAAAAAAATAAACATAAAGCGTTAGGCGAACCCCATATATATATATATATATATAATTTTATATCATTTCAGTCCTCTTTATTTATTTTTAAAGAATATATATATTACTCTTTAACGAAGACATGACATATGACATATCTACAAGATGCATATCTAGTTATCACTAATAATAATAGGGATAAATTTATAATTTATGAAAAATAAACTCAACAAAAATAAATAAAATACACCTTATTTACAAAATTAAAAGCAGATTAAAAAATTTTAATGTGTAAAATTGGGAGAGTTATAATAAACATACTTTTATGAAAAGATTTGTTCTTGGATGTAAATACTTTTATGGGGTAGCCTTTATTTCTCCAATCCTTGATTTTTTTTACTTTTTTATTAACTTACATTTAAGTCAAATATAATCTACGAATTCGAAGAAGGTAAGAACAACTTAATCATTTTGAAGGAAGCCACATCGATACTTGATTCCATGCGTTACAAGATTGTTATTTTTATTTTTTAAATAAATGATACATTTCAATAGACAAAATATGAAATAATTTATATCTTGGAATGTTATTTAAAGCAAATTTGACAAATTTGTCATTCATGCCATTATAATCACTAATAATCACTTATTATTAACATAGCATATTTTATTTGTCTGAATTCAGTCTCTTTTATTCTTTTCCAAGTAGATATTCGAATAAATATTTATTACAGTTTCATATTTAGTAATATTGAAAAGGAAACAGTAAGAATCTATTATAAAAATGGAAATTTATCTTAACATTTTTACTACAACTGAAGAATTTCTTGAATGCATTGGATTATGTATTTTGAGAGAATTTTCATTTTTTTTTTCTAATTTATGATTTTATATTTTCACTAGACATTATTTCTTTCTCTTACAAAAATATCTTTATTTTAAATTTATTTGAGTTTGTCTTCGTATTTTAATTCTGAATTCAATACTATATTATCCTTATTTATTGTGTTTTAGATTTTAAAATGTAAATAGTCTTTTGTCTATTATCTTTGCACATCTTACGAGTATAATTGTTGTTATCATTCTTACAAATAACATTTATATTAACATATTCTTTAATTATTTACAAAAGAAAATGCTTCATAAATCTGTGTAATAATATTATAACTATTTATTGACATTCGTAGATTGAGTTTATTTATTTTTTTCAAAAAATAATAACTTGCGAACTTTGACATAGGGTAAAGTTATTTGAAAAAAAAAATGATGAAAAAAATGACTAGTTACTCATACAAAGTATGTCTTCTCTTTTTTCTTAAATGAGAAATATTTCGTAAATTTTCGTCATGGAATAAGAATTTTACAAAAATATTCTGGTACGTCCTTTAGTTCGTAAATGATATTTATAAAAAAATAATTATCTTAATAATGAGTACTTATAATTCAAACCAGATTTCTATATCTAGAAATATCTTTCAAAATATGCATTTTAAAATATATTTTTTAAATACATTTTAAATTATACAATTTAAAATGATATTTTCAAATTCAAAAACATATTATAGAGTATGCATTTCAGAATGTAATTATTTTTAAAAACATTTGAGATGTATAATCTGAAAAGTATTTTCACATTAGAAATGCTTTCCAAAATATACTTTCCACATATACATTTCAAAATATATTTTTTGAATGCATTTCAAAATATACTTTCCAAATACATTTCAAAATATATTTTTTCAAAATATACATTTCATGAAAAAGGAAGAGTTGCAAGAAGAAACAGCCGAATCTTCAACAGCTATTTAGCTCTATTCAAATCACCATTTCCAGAACTATTATTCTTTTCCGTAACTTGTAGAACTTTGGAGATCGGTACGTGCCACTTCCCCAATTGTATAGAAAATGACTTGATCCTCTCTCCAACTACTTAATGTTTGTTTAGCCAAGAAGTAATATTGTAATCATTTGGGTTATTTCAAAACTGATGAAATGTTTTCACATGATTCGCATATTGTTTCTGCCCTCATGCCAATTATAAATAAAAAATCAAAACAACACACTTTAGAATAATGTACCATTCCATCAAGATCCTCTAGGGTTACCAAACAACCGCAATCCTTATGGCTTGTATTTTATATCTATATCCATTACCACAGAATCCGAAGTAAACTGAAATGCACTAAGCCAACGTATATCCATTGTTTAATGGCAAAGATATTCAACTCTGTATGAAGTCTAATTACACGTATAACAAGAACATATGCATATCATGCTCAAGATAAAAAAAATGTCACTCTTTTCAGCACATAAGCATACACGACGCATGTCCATGTTCAAAATCTTCTGTTAAGGTTTTGCAAGGAAATGAAACTGTTTGAATGTGAAATGTCTCAATAAGGAGAGAAAAAAAAGAAGTCAAGCTTCACCAAATAAATCAGTTTTTAATTTCTTTCATGCATACTTCGAACACTTGATAGCCACAAGAAGAAAAGTTTGGTGTTCCAAAATAAATCATTCTCACAGGCTCTACGAATCTGTCTTACAATAACTACGAGTGATAGTAATCCACACTATAGTCCAAAACAAAATCAGCTCAATAACAAAATGCAACTAAACAAAATAATGTTTATAAAATTCCTTACCCGAATAGAGAAGAAAAAAAACCCTCGTCAATAGAGTTTTGCCATGCGTCAACAAGGGAAAATTAGCATATGCTGTGAATTGAAATAGAAGACGATAGGGTTTGCGATCAATGGGTTCTCCTTGAGAGAAGTTGCTACCGAAGCTCGTCACTACAGTTTGTGAGCTTCCCAGATGAACTAAGTGTTAGTCAACCATTCAGCACACAATGTGTATCAGGTTGAGGTGCACAAAGAAAATGATCCGAACTCAGCCTTGCTGTTCATAAATCTGCATATAAGTTTCTGATAGTGCGACCAAATGAGGAAGCGTTTCGGAGACATGCAAATCCTGCATCTCGTACCTAAAGAAACAAGATCTTAGTCCTCATCTTTGTTGTACATCCATAAATCCGTTCAAATTTATGGAGATTTTTTATATTATCGAGAAATAGAACTTACCATAGTTCTTCTGATTTGCGTTGTACAAATACCCTATACAAACCCTCACCAGGTTTGCCATCATGAACAACATTAGCAATTAAATCATATTTAGATCGCAATTTCTCATTTTCTTTTGGTGTTGGCAAGGGAATGTAATCCTTCAACTCCAGGTTCTTCACAGGAAAGTTTACTGAAGCACGTATAGGGTGAAGTTAGAAGTATGCGGGTGTTAACTTGAACAAATTACAGCACATTGAGACATAAATTCTTACCTAATGTGGGATTCTTTTCCACAAAAAAATTGTTCTTAGTAAACCTCCGCATGTGAAGAATCATATACTTGGGCAATCTGGTAACTCGATATTTCATCCTTGCTATATGAGGACGGACCACCTCTGTGATAGTTTCACCATCAAACTTCTTCAGAATGTTAAAGAGTGGAACCTAAAAATCAAGCCTTATTAGCAGGCAAGTAGGAAATAAAAGACAGATAGAACTTCAAAATAAAAGCTATAAACATAAAAACCAAAACTCAAGTTAACAAGTGGAAATGTGGAATTGCAAATTGAACTAATTATCCTAAATTTAAAGGGAACTCTACCATTTTTCCTTTAAAGCTTTACATCATGCCACCTGGACTATAATCGTTAGGGGGTATGCAAAATAATTTCAGGTGTTCATTGTACACAAAACATATCACTGGTTCGTGGGGAGGAGAGTCATTAGCCCAATGGTATTTGCAGATATTTTGAAATGAATGCATCAACTTACCTTATAAGAAGATGGGATTTCAACTACAAAATACAAACGGGTGCACTGGTGGTTCAAATTAGATACATTTGTGAACAGAAATAGTATTCAAAATTTGTCTCCCCAGTCATTTTTAGTGTTTACACAAATTCTTGGGAGTTTTTCCACAAGGAGAATGACTATAATATTTGTATATAGGCTTTAAAGATGAGTTGTATGGGAAGTTGAAAGCTCACGACAAGAATCAGAACAAGTGTAGATCAACCGAACAGGGTCTTCTCATGGCAAGGGATTTTATTGGAACTGAGACTAAATACAACTAGGAGCATGTTTACTAATGGGAATGTAATGAGGAATCTGAATTACATTAAAAGAAACAAAGAATACAGTTCTTACTAACATTTCACACGGAAAATAAGATAAATCATTTTATACTGGCTATAACAAAATGTGCTGAAAAAAATGAAAAAAGAGCATTTATTACACTAGACTCTAGAGTCTTGGTTCTAATTCCATAAAAATGTGTAGATCATGCTGCTCATATGATTATTCAACACACTCCCTCATAAAACTCAGGGACAATATTAAGTTTGTATAGTTTAGATGCAAGCGGAACTTGAAGGTTATTACTTGTATCATGGACCACAAAGAGTCATTGGTCAAGTTCAGATGTTTTGTTTGAACTATGAATTTTCTTCTATCCAATTATTTTGTCAAAATCAATGCATGTATGAGTAATGCCGAAAACATGAGAAAATCATTGTAAATCAATAATTTGGATTATTCATTCAAGTCTTCTAAATTAAAACATGCATTATATGAAACAAAATGTATGTGTGTATAAGTTAGATAGTAAATAGCGTATTGGCAGCCAAGATGTAGTCCATAGCACATAATTTAGCTCTTAAATAATGTTTTAAAAGTTAGAATAAGTTACCAGCATTGATGTTAAAATATCCTTACGTACATTAATATCCACAATTTCTTTATTTTTACAAGTCTCTCGGGTATAACAGTCACAGAAAAATAACAAGATTTAAACTTCAAACTAGATCACCTTGAGGTATTATCAACTATAACACCTCATGCAACAAGGACACTAGCATTGGTGCAGTAGTACCTGTGGTATTATATTTTTTTCCATCACATCCTTGAAAAGAGGAGGTGGGGGCAAGTCCAACCCCAACATTAGAAATGGCATTTTTGAAGTTTCTTTGACAAATGCGTATCGCTCATTTACCCCATCCAAAAGTTTCTCGGCATTGTTTTGGTCTTCGTTGTTTTCTTTCTTATCAATTGTACCTTTGTTAGGAATCTCTTTCACAACCTCAAGTTCACCCTGTAGCACAGTAAAAACAACATACAACTTGTGAATAGCTGCAGCCAGTAACAGCATGTCAACCAAAGAAAGGAAAATTGGAGTGGATAAAAAAGAACCTGAAAACACTCATAGATTATGCTGGTATTCTTTTTTGATGTCTTAAGATCTGCATGTAGAGTATTAAGCAGCCATGACATGAACTCAACTGGGTCAGATTGTGCACCTATCCTAAACCTTTTCTTGCTGGCTTTCATCACTGCTTGTAGAAACTCGTGAGGGCTGACCTGTTGGCATGCATCTTGATAGACAAGTCACTACCGAATTAAAATAATATAGTATACAATGAATTTATAAGAAACAAACCTGTCCTTTAAAGTTCCGTGCATGCCATATTTTCCTAGTGAGTTCACCAAATCGATGAACAAGTGGAGATTTACAGTGTTGATAATTTTCAGGGATGAGGAAAAAATTCCTCAAGGGGGTAACTCTCATTAACGATTGAATCGTTACATTCACAAAATCAGTCTCCTTGATATTATTAAGTCCCACCTGAAAAGTCAGTATAATATATAAATGTAGGCCATAAAACACCAAACAACCTTTTTATAATATTAAAAATTTCATTTTTGTATGCATGAAAAATATACCATTCCAGGAAGGTAACTAGAACCATCAAGTGCCCTAGACCACTGCTTATTTTTGTCAAGTTGTTCAACTTCTTTTCCAGTGAATCTGCATATAGAGAGAACAGTATGAATGCCCCTAGACCATGCATTTTAATAGACAATGGGGATCAGTTAAAATAATTGAAGGTAACGAAAAAATAAAATAGCACAAAATCATATACGATAATGATGATGACAACTTTACTATGGGTGAATAAATATTTCTGTCATTCTTAATTAGAGAAAAATTGAAGCTTGATCTTTTAAGGTGACAGCAAATTGCTGATAAACATCATACAAGCAATTTGGCACATCCACAGGCAGAACAAGGAAGATAAATTATGACAACAGGAAAATCATGAAGATGCTAAGAAGAAAACTGAATTTATTGAGAAAAAACTCATGACACATAATACAAAGCCCAAACCAATTGCTTATAAAAACAAAAGCCCTTGTTTAATTAGTTTATTATGAAGAGAAAGATGTAACATCAGGGAAATAAATAAGGGTAAAGGAATTATTCTTCATACCACCATGCGAAATAAATATTTTGTTAATTGATACATAGAAGGGATTGCAAGGTCGGCCTGAACAGTAGAGCAAAACCCCTACCTACCAGTTAGATGTTTTGTACAGGGATTGTTCTAGTTGAGAGCTTGCTGTTGGCCCTACCATAGAGTGGATGGGGATACATTTAAAACCAGGGAGATCCAACTCCTATCTATTCATAAAGTGTCCAAGCTAAGGCTTAAATCTTAGAACCTCACAAACTGTGTTAGCAGATGACAACTTCAACCACAATCCTTGGTGTTAAGTTTATAATAGACTTCGAAGGTCCATAGCATAAATTTTGAGCTATCAGAGTGAATAAAAATCACTTTTCTGGGGGAAAAATGGTAAATAAATACTCCAACCAGCTAACAGCAAGTGACATAAATTGTACAGAAGATTATAGTATCAATATAGTCACCAGCCAACAGCTGATGACCATAGAAACAGAGAGATATTGCTAAAATGTTTTCTGCAGCAAGCACAGCCAAATAAAAAAATTAGACTAACCTTGGATTTAAGACATGCCGAATGTCATCTAATGAAGGATCATTAATTTCATAACCATCAGGAAGACAGTAGACTTTTTCAGTGCGGAGATTGATATAAACATGGTGCCCTGCTTCCAGACTATGTGTATATGCATGAGACTTCTTCCCTCTCCCTTGGTAATACTTCCCGCAAACCAAACATGCATACACATTCAAATTCGATAGGGAGACAGAACAGAATTTTTCAAAGTCAAAATCCAAAACCTGCGTGCATAAATGTCATATAAATTCAGATATGCATGAAAACCAGTAAAATTACTGTCAACGATGGACAAGATAAGACAAATACCTGTCTATTAACAGTATCAAGATAAGGACAGTCCTTCCGAACCTCAACATGGCGACTGTTTCTTCCACTAAATAATTGTTCATGTGAATCATCTTCTTCATCACTATCATCGGCTTCTCTATATCTATGCCCATTGTGCTGGGACCCATCATTCCTACTCTCATTAACAGAATCCCTTTCCCTTCGAACATATTCTTCCTCCTCATCGATGTCAGCATAATTATTAGCTAACCCAGAAAGTGGATTCGCAATGGAGACTGGAGGAGGAGAGGGAGAAGAATCCTCATCCAGCTTCTGCCTTTTCGATTCATTATCAAGCCCTTGATCATTTACTCTATGATCAACTTCCCTTTCCCTTTTCGATGTCATGCTCTCTCCTAAAGCAGTTTGAAATCAATAGCAGAAAAAAGCTTAGTTAAAGGGTAAATGTAGGACATTAAACTTCAAATTCAAATCACCTATAACTATAAGCACTAATAGAAAGATAAAAAAAAACACGCAACATGGACAGCAAGACAACAAAATGGTAAGTTTCTCTTTTATCTAACGAAAGGGCCCAAATGGAGCAGTGAAAGAAGCTACAAATACTGTGGCTACTACAAGCACACGAATAGTATCTGGTATCAAATACCACGCCTAACTTGTACAGCTTGGGTCAGTACCTCCCAATGCCCCAATTCTATCAAAAAATGACTAGATCTTCTCTCTCTATCTCCCCTTATATTTATAGACAACATGCCTTATTTCTTTAACCATGGAACCTACTAATTAATGGGTATCTACTTTATTTGTTTAACCAACAAGTAATAAAGTAATCATTTGGACTGTTTAGATTGTTCCAAAACTGATGAAACGTGGTCAAACAATGCGTAAATTATTTTTGACCTCATGCCAATTATAAATAAAAAGCGAAATACTACACTGTTTAGAATAATGTACCATTGGACCAGGATTCTCTAGAGTTACAAAACAAGTGCACTCCTTCTGGCTTGTGTTATATCTATATCCATTAGCACAGAATCCGAATTAAACTCTAAAAAATACATTAAGCCAAAGTAACAATGACATTTAACTCTGTATGAAATCTAATCACACATAGAACAAAAACATATGCATATCATGCTCGAGAAAAAAAAAATCACTCTTTTCAGCACATAAGCATGCACGAAGCATGTCCGTGTTCAAATTCTACTCCTGTTAAGGTTTTGCAAGGAAATGAAATTGTCCGAATGGAAATTGTCTCAATAAGGAGAGAAAAAAAGTCAGGCTTCAGCAAACAAATCAGTTTTCAATTTCTATCATGCATACCTTCGAACACTTGACAGGCACAAGAAGAAAAAAGTAAGGTATTCCGAAATAAATCGTCGCTACAGGCTCTACGACTAAGTGTTACAATTCAAAACAAAAATCCGCACAATAACAAAATGCGACTTAACAAATAATGTTAATAAAATACCTTACCCGAATGAAGAAGAGAAAAACCTCTTGACAGTACGCGTCACAAACAAGGGGAAATTAGCATATGCTGTGAATTGAACAAAAGGCGATAGGTTTTGAGACCTATTGGTTCTCCTTGTGGGAGATGTTTCTGAATGCAAGCTTGCCAATGAAGGAGTTTTAGGAAGGTCCTAGAACAAGGTTTAGTGAAAACTGAAAAAGGGTCACTTTGATGTAAGATAATCTAAGATCAAGCATTTTAAGGTTCCCTGGGAAGCTATTTAAGGGTTAAAATATTTTAAGGTCGAATCAATTATCTGAATTAAAAAATAAATAAAAATACATCAATCTAATATTTGTCTATTGAATTTAATGTCATTCATCTTATAATTTGCCATCTGAAAAAAAAATAATTTAACCCCTCTTTTATACACATAATTTCTTACAATTTTCACTTTTATATTTTGCAATTGTTTTTTATGTACATTTTATTTTATTTTTAACTGAATTATTTTGACTATTAACATTAGTACTTATAAAATTTATCCAATATAAAATTATAAAAAAATTAACAAGATTAATTTGTTTTTACAACTATTTTTCCTTAACATGTTTTTATAATTTTAAAACCATTATTATATAATTATTTTTATATCTTTTATTATCATAAAAAAATGAATATACGGTTACATGGGGTATATTTCACTGGTAGATTATAAATTGTGTTGGTTAATTTTGCAGTTAATTGAGTAAAAAACTGCTACGTTCCCTATTTGAAAATAGAAGATTTTGTAATCAGAGTAAATTAAATTAAATAATATACATATACATAAATAATACAATTCAAAAGGGTAATTAAGTAAAATTCAGACTTAGTTAATTTGTTCACCTAGTCACATTGATCTTGCATTTTCCTTGTCTAAAGTAACTGCGAAAAGCAAAGACAAAACCCGAACAGCTCTTCCCTCTCTCGTTGTTGAATGCTTCCATGGAGTTCAGACCTCGCAATTACAGTGCCGAGCTTGAATCTCACGCCCTCCCTCGCGTAACCGCCGCTGCTCATCCTTTGTCTGCTTCACCTCCGTCTCCACCTCTCGCCCAGGTCCTGCTCATATCACAACTTCTTTCGCAATGTTTTTTCTTCTATTAACAGTTACGGTACCTTGACCGAGGAAAAAGGTGATCGTGACTATGCAAAATCAGTGCCGCTTTCACTGTTCCGAATGCATAAAA
This sequence comes from Vigna umbellata, assembly GCF_029865625.1. Taxonomy (NCBI): domain Eukaryota; kingdom Viridiplantae; phylum Streptophyta; class Magnoliopsida; order Fabales; family Fabaceae; genus Vigna; species Vigna umbellata. The sequence goes on along the minus strand of NC_142168.1, from coordinate 60,895,188 downwards.
AAATATAAGATTTAGTTCTATCAACCTGAAATAAGAACATGCCTAGGATTTGAATCCTTCAGTTAAATTAATTTCTATTGTTCCTTCCTCGTTTAGAAGCCTTTATTCAATTCAATGTCGTACAATGGTTCGAAATCGATGTTGTTGAGCCGAGTGATATGATCATATGGCTAAAATATGATGTAATCTGGATAAAGATTTAAATGATCTTTGTCATGAATTGCAAGTTATTAGCATGCACAGTACTAAAATAATGCACTAAAAGCAGGGGAAAGAGGGTGAGGGCGGGACCGGTAAGGATTTGATTTAGTTACTACAATTTAAGACTTAGTAATTTCTGTTGATTTGCTTAATGAAAATATTTGTTGACTTGCTTGAAGTGAAAGTGTTCAAAAGCTCCGTGGTTATGTTTTTTAAGTTGGTTTGTGACCACAAAATTTTACATATATTTCACTTTCGACAATATTCATTTCTTTGTTAATATTCTCAATTTAGGTTGATGTTGTAGATCGTGGGAACAGTGATTTTTTTGATCCACTGAGAGGAACTGATAATGATGCAAATGCTGCTGCTCCTGATCATGACAACCTGAATGAATCTTCTGATCTTCAACCAACGAAGGAGTGGACCTCTTTCAGGAGATTACTAATGCAGAGGTTTCCTGTCTCCAAGATGGTTTCAGTTTCTTCAGTAAGTGCTACAGTATTTTCTTATTTCTTGTTTAAATAAGAAACTGTACTACATATTTTGTGGTATCTAAGATGGCTGAGAGAAAATAAAGTATGGAGCATTTAGAAGCATGTCAGTATGAGACTGCAGACAGTTCTTATTGGCTTTGAATGTTCTTAATTGTCATTAGGAGTATATCAGTTTAGACAATAGATGTGAGATTTGACAATTTAGATTCTTTGTTGTGGCTAGCTAGCGGAAAAGCTGGACATTTTCTGTTTGGAAAACTGTAGAACTGCATGATACTGTTTTATTGGTTTCCTTGCTATTAAGACATTGTCTAATTGTCTGCATTGGTGGATATTAATTATTATATACTTTTAATGAAGAGGTGTATCCGGCTGGAGTAGAAATCTTGACCATGATATTACTAATTATTCAACTATTTGGTAGTACCCTTAATATATTTGTTAGTACCCTTAGTTGTTTTTTTCGCCTTCAGCTATAATTGAGCCTGGGTATGGGCATTGCTGTGATTTTTCATTTGAATTGCCAGATAACACTGCTTATGAGCCATCTAGCAGATGCTTTGTTGGAAAATTTTCACAAACTTTGAAATGCTCTTATAAATTGTAGGATATAGCAGTTAATTACTGTTAACATCTATAATTTTTATTGTGCAATTGGCAAATATAGTATTGTTAGAGGGTAGGTCTTAATGTGAGCATTGGCAAATAATCCTTTACATTCTAAAACCAGTTTTGATCCTTTATTTTAACCCTTTTAGTTTTTCGTTATAATTATCTAATTATTTTTTCTTTAAATTACAGATGCCCGATGTTTTAATGAGAAGTGGAAAATGTATGTCTATACCTTTACATTGTTTTTACTTTTGTAATATCCTTTATTTATCTTCACTTAGTTATGTGACATCCCAATTTTCAGTACATGAGAAATCTTCAACAGCAATGCATTTGGAGGAATTGGACGATCCACAAAAATTTGCAGATGAGGGTGTCAAGACTATTACTTGGCAGGAGTATGTTTCTCGGCTACATGAGCTCAAAGATGAGATTACTCGTTCTTGGCAAGCTGAAGACAGGGTGACATCCTTAAAGTTATCAATAAAGGTAAACTTCAATGTATTTACTAATTTATTTTTAACATTATAGTTTGTACTCTGAAATAACCTTTTTGGTTATGAAATCATGAAAAATACATTTTTGTTTTATAGTTAGTTCATTCTGCTAGATATGATTTTATGTATGATTGTTGTTTAATTGATTGTCTTGAAGGTTTTGTCTCATTCGTTGATTGATGTTTGGTTTTGTTGAGTGATATTTAGTTTCTTTAGGTGCTGTATTAGAATCTAGGAAAATCTTAGATGCTGCTTTTATTATTGACGAGGTTGTTGATCATGTTACTTGAAGCATGGAGTTTTGTTGCAAAATTATATTTTGAAAGGTGCTGTGTTTGATTTTTATGATTCTTACCAAGAAAGGTTTTGGCAAGATATTGAATGACGTACTAACTTATATTCTTCTGGTGAGTTGTCTCTGCCATCATTCAAGAGAACCTCATGCTTGATCTAGAGGAGTAAAAAGTGGTCATATTAAGTGTTCAAATATGTCTTTGGGATTTGTGCAGGTTTCTCATTTACCATTTTTGTTTTTTTATTGTAGCCTTGTAGGTTTATGCCCATGGTTTTCCCTTTATTAGATAGTTTAGGGATTAATCAATTTGTATTTTCTTTTCTTTCCTGTACTTTTCACTCTTAGAAATATTTTATATGCCAAAAAGAGTACAAATGTTGTTTAATTTTGTTTAACAATAATTTAAAATATAAGGGACTTTGAGAGAGGGCTCTACCCATTTGAAATATAAATCATTTTATACTTAGTTTTGAAGTAGGAGTGAAAACATACTGATTTATTTTCATTTATTGTCTAAGTTTATCTTGATTTTGATTGATTATGAAGGTCTAAAACAGATTATACTGTTTGCAGGTTGCTAAGCTTCTGATGGATACGTCAGTACTTGAGTTTTATCCTACGCTTTTTGTTCTTGTCACAGATATCATGGATATGCTTGGAAACCTGGTTTGGCAACGCATAAAGCGAAAAGCTGAGTTTTCTGAAGATGGAACTTTGCGCTGCAGCTTAGCAGGTCTTTTGTTAATTTGAAGCTCATTCACTATGGCTCTTATGCTAATAATGGTTTGACGTGGCATTTTTTTCATGCTAATGTTTTGAAAACTAAGGATTCTGTGTTTTAATTTATTAACGCATGTTAGTTCCTTAAAAGTCTGATAATAGGGATTGTAAGGATTGCAAGGTGATTTCAGGAGAAAGTGTTACTACACAACATCCTGTTGTGCCAATGCTTGCCCTGAAATACATCTAAATATTTAATCCTAATAAATTTGTACATTTAGGAAGAAGAATATATAACAAATAACATACAATACTTTGTGCATGTTAAACTATAAGTACTACTTTCTCAGCTCATGTTAATAATGGGTGGTCAGATATTTGGTTTAAGGTCACAGTCAATCACTGAGTTTTTGTTTGAGTGGGATGCTTCCAGCCATGTTGCATCTGGTTCAACAGAACTGTTACTGTCATGATACTTAACCAGACTAACCAGAAAACCATTTAATTGAACTACTTTGACCAGGCTCTTGTAATATAAATATTTACAAATATTATTATAATAACTTAATTAAGTTTTAAGTCCCTTATAAATTTGGATATTTTTAATTGATCCCTATTAAATATTTTTTTTATATTGAGTACTCAATTTTAGATTTTTGAATTGAGTCCCTTCAATTTAATTTTTCCGTTACCTGAGTGGCGCGTAACTGTTATCTTGTCCGTCATCTTGCTTGTTTGTATCCATGTGTTAAGAAATGTAACGTTTGTGTTTAATATAAAAGGATATTGCTCTTAATGTAAAACTATAAGTGACTTTTTGTTGTTTTTATTGAGAATGTGTTGGATAACAAGATCGTCATGCTCCTGTATTCTTCTACATCATCATTACCTACATTGACCAAGGGTTGATTGTCATCTCTACCATAATGTAGATGAGACAATAGTCCCTTGTTATCTAACATATTTTAAATGAAAGCAATAAAAGTCACTTGTCATTTTTACATTAACAGTGATATCTTAATATAAAAGCTCACATTTCTTGACACATAGAGACAAGCAAGCAAAATGACGGGGCAAATTGTTATCCACATCACTCAATTAACAAAAAATTAACGACAGACTCGATTGAAAAATTTAGAAATTTTGAGTAATCAATAATAGACAAAATACAATTAATAGACTCAATTGAAAATATCCAATTTGTGAAAGACTAGAAACTTAATGAAGCCTATTATAATTTATGAAGAACTTCTTTTGATGCAAGGCCTAATTGTTTCTAAAATGGCAGAAGTACCAATATTGCATGGGATTGGATACAGGTATCTGATGCAATACACAAATGTAATGTTTTTTTTAAATGAAGCAATGGGTATGCCAATTTATATTAAACAAAATTTGGATGTTATACTTGTTAAGAAATTAAAATGAAATTTATTGTTGTACGAGTCTTATCCATCACAGTTCATTGGCACTTCCCCTACATGTTCCTGGGTAATTATTTTGAGATTGGCCCACACTTTTACCATAGTGGACAAAGAAAGAAAGATATACCACAAATGTGAATGCCATTCTATTAGAGTATTGTTATCTACATCAGATAAGTATGTGATTATATATGCCAACATGTGGGAGTATCCTTGCATCATTGAAAGGTTTATCCATTAGAGGGACATCATAATTAGTAATTTATTATAGCCTCACAGATATAAGATGAATGATTGAAAATATGTTCACTGGGATATCCTAACTGCAAAAGGGTTCTCACCATCTTTAATATCAGACCCGCTGAATATTTTCTTTCTGAATCTTGTTTATTGGAACTAATTTGTACATGTCATACAAGCTTGATGATCTGCATGAGATTGATGGATCTCATAAAAGTCACATTATTTTTCTTAAATGATTTATTTGAATCTTGTAGAAAACTTTCAAGCAAGGGATATTTGTGCTGATGCCAAAGAAACTTGCTATAACTGGTTTAGCAAAATTGGTGCTGTGCAAGAGCTTCTTCCACGCATGTGAAGACCTTATCTTTGTCCTGTATTTAATTATTCCTTACGTTTTTCCACTAAAGTTATTTGTCTTCTCTTTCAGCTTATGTTGGTTTGCAACTTTCTGATGCCATGTTTACCTTTAGTTTCTTCATAATCACAGTTATAATTTTCTACGAATTCACTTTGAAAGACACATTGCTGTGATCTCTCTAAGTTCACAGCCATCTATAATTGTATTTCCATAATCTCAAAGCTAAGCCTAAATCCACTTCAACAAAGAAAATCACCTTGTTACAACTAGGCTACAAAAATTATATTTTTGGATGAAGCACAGCCTTGTTATATGTAAAAACCATTCGTCCATGGGCCTTGGCCCAGGTGCCTAACTGCTTATGCTTTTAAGATAATTTGGTTCTTGATATGCTATTATATGTCTTTGATCAGGTGTTCAGTACTCTGCCCTTTAATCATTTCTCTTCCACTCCTAATTAAATTATAATTTCAGCATATGATTTTAGTAGGCTGACTGGTGGCGGTGGTTCATCCATGATTCTATACAGATAGGACTTTAGTTGGGGTGTTGTAGTGTGTCAGAAAGAAAAGCAATCAAGCCCATTAAATAGCAGCTTAAGCTTTTGTTATGATTAGGTTTCAGTTCGAAATTGAGACTACAGAAGATAGTTTTAAAATACATGAGTTTTAATAGTAAAAAGTTAGATAGGCTATGTGTAGAATATTTATGGGTTACTAGTAATATTGAGTTACCACTAGTTTGCAGATATTTGCTTTGTTGTGGGGTGACTTTAGTTGGAACCTTTTATATACTGTTAATACAGTGAAGATTAGGTTTAATGTGACAACTGTCAAACACTTTGTCTGTCAATATTGCTTGAAAATTTGCTACGGAATAGACCTTTCTTCTGAAAAGTTTGAAAGGTTTTGCTAATAACATTTGAAAGGCTGTTGCCTGGAAGAATGTTCTCTCTGACGGTGTTTTCTGAATGGATATCTGAAATTGTACTAGTTACTTGGAGCTGGCAATTTTGCCTTGCTGGTGCTTTCTGCTTGACCAACCTTTAGACAGCCTCCGGCGATTGGTAATGATGACCAGAGGATTAGGAGATCCAGTGGCATCTGCGTATTGCCGTCTTTATATGGCTCACTGTGCTCAGAAGTTACCTTCACATGATATAGGTATTTTTTTTTCTGATATTATATGTGTATCCTTAGGATGTGTAAAACATGTACACTGAAACAGAGGGGCCCTTTTGTTTAACTGATAAAATAAATCTGTGTGTTTCCAAACATGTTTTGGTCTAACCTTTACGAATGCATATTTGCATATGCAATTGTTCATCACTATGATTCACATCGACATGTATTCCATACACCGATTCATCTCACCATTGAAAATATAGGAGATGAAATGTTGAGATATGCTTAAAGATATATGCATATATACAGTTCACAAAATAAAACAAATATTACTATAGCTTTTTTAAAAACCATATGAAAAAATTATTATTAAATATTTTCTAAATGTATACATAAATAGTGAGCGAGAATTGTTTTTATCCATATTTGTTGTCACAGTGTTTTCTTTTTTTATTTATGTGTAACTCAGATCAAATCCTGAAAATGGTTTCATGGAATAAATCATAAAAATTATATATTTTATGTTTGTTTAATGTTTGGAATAATATAAAAAATAAAAACAATGATAGTTAAACACTAAAAAGAAAAAAATGGCTATAGGAAAAAATTGTGACTGTTATATATATTAGTTGAATGTTATATCGGACTCTAGTTTAGGAAAATCGGGTAGGGTTGTGTTGTCTTATACAACATGGATAATAAAGTCTTACCCAAAGGACAATGCAAATTCATAAAACATGATTGTTAGCTGTACACCAATAAGCAATAGTGTTAGCTTCATAGCACTTTTTCTTATCATTTTTAACAGCTGACTGACACTTACGTATCCAAAAGTATTCATGTTAGATATGTCCTACATAGGGATGCGCAGGCCTGATCCATGTATCAGTGCATCACAGGTTCATCATAATGCTCTAACACCCCTACAAACGGCAATTCAAGACCTAGGTGTGAAATATTATATACTCTTTAGTGCCAGTACAGTTACTAATACTTTGGTTTAGAGTTTTTTGTATTTCTTTCAAAAATTTCCAAATTTAGAAAGCTATAGAGAATTTGAAAAGTCAGCTGATAAAGACATTATTTACCAGTTATTCAGATAAAACAGAAACAATTAATCTAGATGACTGCTTCACATACTTTCTCTTATATGAAATTTTGTGCTCTATAGCAGTGCTTATTTGCCTCTAATAAATTTCTCTTGTTCTTTCTCCCAAATTGGATGAAAAGGACGCTGAGTTTGCTCGTTCTGAATTTAATGTATCTGATTCCTGCAACATACTTCTTTCTTGTGTTTATTTTCATAAAACTTATTTCATACGTTGTGCAACTGAAACAGGCTATCTTATTACATGTATGAATGACATCAGAGTTATTTTAATGCAAATCTTGTCAGCCAATGAAAGATCTCATAAAAATGTTGAAGTCAACAAAAAATTGCAAGTGAGTTTGATGGAACCAACCATTGAGTATATTATGAAGTGTGTATTTAATGGGTTGACTCAGGTACGTAATGAAGTTTCTCTTCACAAGTATACTTGTTATGGGCGATATTATATATAATATGATCATGTTTCCACATATCTTGGTTATGTGAAAGTGTATAATTGAAATTTCATTGATTGGTTGGTATCTTTGCTCTTCTATTGTGATTTTTACATGAACATTTCAAGTGAGTGGAAATGAAGGTTGGGTAAGCACATATAGTAAGCTAAATGGTTGTGGGTTTTGTGATTATAATATTGAAAAGTCAAGTTTTATTATGTCATCTATATACTGCATCAGACAGTAGAAAAAAGAAAGTCAGATATTTCTTTTCTGCTTGTCTTCCTTCTATATCCTGTGTTTTATGCTGATCTAAGTATGTCTTTGCTGAAGAGACAAGCCAATGAAGTTCTGTCAGAGCTTGGATTGATGAAGAATCAGCAGGATTTGGGTAGTGTTTCATGTGTTTCAATCATTCTTCATCATTTACTGAAGGAGCTCCCTATTGAAGTAGTTAGTACCAACGTTGTGCAGATCCTTCATCTCATTGAATTTAGCAAGGATAATTCTTTTGGTCAGGTAAGTTTTTTGCAATTTCTATGATCCCTTGAATTTAACAGTATCTTTGTTTTCGTTTTTCCAATTTGCAGTTTTATTGTTTTCTTTTTGGTGATACAGCATTTGAATTACAGACTGCTTGGATTCAGGCTGTATGAAAGAAAATCCCCTGTTCATATTGTCAATACTGTGTTAGATAAAGTTATCCAGGTATATATAGAATTATAATCCACCTTGCATCATTTCAGAGTTACATTCTCAATGGTGTATATTCCTTTTAATCTCCACCCTTGGTCTATTACACCTTGAGAGGGAAACTTTATTATTTTAGTTTCTTTCATTAATACATTATCTTCTCCATCCCTCTTCCTCTTAATTTTACAGATATAGGAGGAGGAAGTGTATATCTTATGATAGGGAATCTCCTCAAAACAGAAAAACATAAATGATAAACAAATCAGAGAGTAAACATCTCAAATAGATTTTATAACTGTTATTTGGTTGAGTAGACTTTATATGGTATCAAAGGTGTGTCATCTCTTATTATGTCAAATATTATAGACTTTAGAGTGCAAGGAAAGAATAGAAAAAGGTAAGAGATGGGCCACACTTGGTGTGTCTTTGTATTTGTTGTTTTTTATTGCTTGCTTCTTCTACGAGAATGTATTATTGCTAGGTCTTGCACTCTTTTCTTCAACATATTCTCTTCTCCAATAATTCTTGAGTGCAATGTAACCAAAACAAGTATAGAAGGAGGAAGTATATGCTGAAGATATAGAATTGTCTTAAATGTGCAAAATATAAACGATGAAAGAAGAAAAAAAACTCTTTTTTTATAAAAACCCAGAAAAATTACGTATGTGTACATCTATCTACTATCTAATCTTTGCATGTTTAATGAAGATAATCCTTGACCTTTTTCTTGTAAAATAACTACAGAACAGCAGGACTAGTTGAAATATTTATTGAAACACAAAGACACTTGAACTCCATACTACTGCAATGTTATTATCGACCAAGAGACTTCTAAAGAGAACATCTCTGTTCTGGAACTTACGAATACAACACCACCATAAATGTTCCCATTCCATAATACTAAATTAAGCATTACAAAGTAAAAATGCTATATGCCATAACTGCTATTAACCTCAAATCGTACTACCCACTCACTTTGACCAAATCACATACTGCAGGGCATAATTGCCATTTGGTACACTACCCTCTTCTGGAATAAACATTTCAAATTGAAGGTCTTGGAGATGTGTCTCCATCAAATGACACACGAAATGTAAAAGCATGTATAAACTTTTGGTTGAGCCACATTATATTCTACATCTATTTCTCTGCTCTGTATTCTTGGTATGTGTTTCCTTATTGGTTTGGTAACTATACATGAGAATAGGAGGCTTAGGGTAAGTCATTAACATCCGTTTCCTAGCTGTTGAAAATTGTTTGGTCAGATGTAATTATTATTAGATATTGACTTTTAAGGAAAGTCTAACGAGTTAAGGAGGATAGACCCAAAAATCAAGGGAGTGGAGGTTGATTCTGCCTTGTATGTAATTAATTGAAAGCTAAGTAATCATATAATCTTTCTTTTCCTTAGTATTTTATAAATAATGTAAACATCCACTTGTTTCTAATACTTGTACGTATACATACATCTATATTTAACCTATGATACCAGCACTCCCCCTTATTTTAAAACAAAAAGGATTTGTTTTTGTAGTTCATTGAACATCTAAGCTTACCACGTATGGTCAATTTGAGTATATGGTAATTTTTACCTGAGTAAAAAAATGTTTACTTTCTGAAATTTAGTCTGAACTACTTTTATGAGCATATTTTCAACTGTCATTTTTTTTCTCCTAGTATTTCATTTGTTCTCTAATTTGGCTGCAACTCTAGGTTATTGGTCTGTATGATAGCCTTGATGAATATCTGAAGGTTGTAGATGCTTATACTGATCTTATTCTTCAGAATCGGATGGTAAGTTCAAGTGAGTGAGTACAATCAGACATTTACTAGTGCTCTATGTCTTCTGAGTAAAACTTCTAATTAAAAAGTTTATTTTGAGATTATGTTTCTTCCTTTTTTTGGATGCACTAATATGTTGACTATTTTATGGAGCATAGATGATTTGGGCTTATTTAGGCAAGCTTAGTAATCACTTTTTTTTCCTATGACTGTTTCAAAATATTAAATTTTGAAGGTTTAGATATTTAGTTATCAGTTTTTTATAATGTAAATTTGATACAGGAATATAAACTGAAAAGAAGAATTGAAGGAAAGAACTATTGTTATATATCATATTCCTTGTTCTTAGAATAAATTTTTTAAGATACCATTTGTCATTATTTACTTTGTCAAGCCTCAACAATCAATTGCTTTACATGATTCTCTCAAAGGGTCTTGCTTAATGTCAATGTCTCCTTCCCAGTAGTTCCAGTTTGGTCAATCTGGGGCTTCATAGTTTTTAATATACAACTTTCTTAATGCCTATCTCTGAGATTGAACATGGTCCTTCAAAATGGAGATGGATGTTGTCAGTTACTAAATTTGATTTTTTAGTGCTGAATGAAATTTAGCCGTTGAAAGGAGGTGGAAATTACGAGAGAATAATGAGACAAGATAAGAATCTCAAAGGTCTTATTGAATTACCAATAGTAATTGTCTTCATTTCCTATGAGCTGAAATGATAAGCAAGCTAAGAATGCAAACAATTCCCCAGAAGTAACAAAAGATCAATTTCTAATTTCTGGAGCTAAGTTTGCAACTCCTTTGTGCAAGGACGATATACTATTCCCCTTTATTTGCATTCTTTCTTTCTATCTATTGATATGTCTTAGTATGTTCTTTAAGTGGACAATCGTGAGCCAAACATCTATATTATAATTTAAAGAAAATCCATAGAAAACATTGAGATTTAAACTCTATTCCTTGATGGATTAAGTGCTATCCAATTACAAAGGTTTGTATGATTATATATATGTACCTATCACTTTCAAATGACTATTATTTTATACTTCTGTGATCTTTCCTCTAAATGCAACCCATTATTCCAGAATAACCATTTGAATGCCATTTTGGAAGGCATTTCAAATCGAGCTTTGAATAAAAGAGTTACAGAGGATGAAATATTAAGCTTGCAATCTCTCATTTTGAAGCTTCTGTCTCATTTTAAGCATCTGGAAGATGTTTTTTCTCTGGTAGGTTCCAATAATATCTTGTACCTAATCATCTTTCTGTGTATTTGTCTCCGTCATTCATTCTTCATTACATGTGATATAAGTACTAGTTATGATTTGGTTTTTTGTTATTATTTTGTAGGTTCAGTTTCCTGAAATCTTAGATGTAATGTATGGCAAGTCACAGGATGTTGTCTTTCTGCACATCCTTAATATGGTGACAAGGTACCATTTATAACAAGCATTTTGTTTTATTAGAAGAATTGGTGTGCCAAGAATCAAATTGTAGACGTCTTGGTTGGAGGGTTTGATATTATGTGATCAACCAACTATACCAAAAATTTATGCTATTAGGTGAAGTGAAATGAACAGTTTTATGCAAGTATTTGACAATCTGTTATAATTTGTCAAACAGGAATGATCACATTAGTGATCCGACAAGCATACAGTTGCTTTTTGAAATTGCTCAGACACTGCATGATAGTATAGAGTTTATGAATGTGAAAGATGATGATGGCCAAATGGCACGTTCAATATCTCGTTTTGTGCTCATGGTAACACGATCCTTTTGATATTATTTGGGTCTATGATCTCTTTCTTTAGTTTAGTTGTGATAATTATTTTTTTCATGATTGATTAGTTGACTCTTAACTGCCTCTATTTACTAGGTAGATTATGGAGCAGAGATGGAACAGCATTTAGCTTTTTTGGTTAATTGTCGAGGAGCGTTTGGTAGATTCAATGAACTTAAGGTTTGTCCTTGTTTTTCCTTGCGTTGTTGGCCAAAAAAAACCTCGTAACACAGTGATAAAGGTATCATACTTTCTTGCAGGAAACTCTTGTTCACTCTGGCAATTCTTTAGCAATTCAAGCTTTGAAATGTGCCAAGAAACATCTGAGTTTTTTCAAGGCATGTGTTACATTTAGTGAAGTCACAATACCTTCTGTCTCTGCTCACAGGCAATTTGATCTTTTTCTAGAAACTGCAGAGGTAGGTATGCCAGTTTTTGGCACATCAAAATTTCTTGTATACTTGCTGCTTTTATATTTTCAAGGATTCATAATTTGAATTTTTCAGGTTGCATTCTTAGGGGGATTGGTTTCTCATTCAGATGGGTTAATTGATTCAGCGATCACATGTTTGCATACCTTAGACATAATTGATGGTTAGTTGATATGTAAACTCTATATTAGTTGCTCACTCATTGTGGAAGTATTAAGAACAATACTTCAAAATTGAATGCATGTAATTTGTTATCTGTGGCATGTCTATTTTGTGGAATTTATTCAATGCTAATTTTGTGTTCAATGATGAAACAGTGGTGCTTAAAATTTTCTGAACAAGTATCTGAATTCCAAACTATAATTTATTCTACATTTTGATAACTCAATTCAGTCAATTGTGTTGGAGAAGAAAGCCCAATAATTTTGGCCTATTTTTTCCCCTTTTATCCCCTTTGTTGAATATCTGATTATTTGTGGCCATTTATGAACTTTCTAAAATGTCCTCTTTTGTCCCTTTTGTCAAATATCTAATGATTTGAAGGCAATAATTTAAACAGCTTTTTATTTCTCTATTTTATCCCTTTGTTGTATATCTAATGATTTTAATGCATTTATGAATTTTGTAAATCTTTCAAAGGCCCAAAATCTGACCAAGGCTTCTTATAACATATAGCTTAGAAGCTAATGTGGAAATTTATATATTATACAGATGAGTCTCCAATAACATGTAAAAGAATACATTAATTGTGCCACCATGGCTTCTATCTAAGACTGATTTTTTGTCTGTCTCTATGACATTCTTAGAATCTAAATCTGATTGACTGTTGATTTGCTTGATTTTGTAGGCTTCCGAACTCCAACTGATGTTGAAGGACTAGTTTCATCTATTAGAAAGTTGTGTGGCTTCTTAATCATGGTTCCAGGTTGTAAAAATTATTTAAGTTTTTCACATTCATGATAGACACTTTAAAATCTCTCGTTTGGGATGTCACCGCCATTAAAATTTGTAATAGAAAAGTAAATGTACTGGGTTAGAGATCTAGTTCCTTTTTTCCTCTTCTTTGTATGCATGTATTTACTATGAATTTCTTATACTTTACTGAAGGTACATTAAGTCTACCAGTCACCTATTTCCCAAATAACTTGTTTACATTAATCAGCTCCCGATCTTGGTAAGTTTTCTTTGGGATATATAATGATTGAAGCTTCTTGCCACCCTCCTTTGAGAATACTTCCCTTATTATTTAAACCTCTCTTTTCCCTTTCTGTGTCTTGTTTGATGAATGAATTGAAATTGAAAACCCTTGCAGGTTTGAACCAAAAATGAGGACGCAGATTTTTTCAGCTATCATAATATTACTGACAACTCAATCACAAAAGAGATTGCCATATCATGCAAATACACAGGTATAGGTGTAAAGCTTTGCATCTCCTTATTTTGTCTTTGCTATTAAAAGGAAATTTTCAATTCCATTTATGGAATAAAGATAACATATCATTTGCTCTTTCATTCCAAGATGGATAAAACAAATTGAAGTTAAAAGTGTATTTAGAGAAGTCTTACTTCTGTTTTGTGTCCAAAGTGATGGATTTAAGTGTCATTTGGTGGTCATACATAGCTCCAGTACGAGTATAGGTCTAAGGTTTAAGCTTATGCAGTACGATATTCTCAGCCGGTCAGTGAATCAACCTTGCAGTGCTTGCTGTCTTATCAGCAAAGATCAATATTGTCCTTGTCTGCCTATGAATTCATCTTCCCCAGTTAATTAATATATACTTAATCACATCTTACCACTTGGGAGCATTTCTTTTCCTTTAGGCACAGCCTGCAGGAACTTAGAGGTGGAGAGGTGAGACTATAGTATTATATCCACTCATCATTGAAATTAAGATAGTCTGTAGAAGTCATAATCCCTAGTTTCAGATGTTAGTTCTTATAATCAGTTTTTCCAAGATTTTCTTTAGTTTCACCTGTTTTATCTTACTTACACTAGTTTTTTCTTTCCAGACTCCAGGCAATGACATGTTATACTATGGGGATTCATCTTACAACCAAGAACTTGTTTCTTTGTCTAAGCTTGTTCTTGAGAACCTGCTTAGTGTTGTTCAACAGGAACCTTCCCAGGTATCATCATTTTATCTAAATTTGTTGTTTGATTTATTTAACCAATTATAAATACCGGTTTATTGTGCTAAAATATAGGCTGCTCGAGGAATTATGGCACTTGAAGCTTGCAATTGCATTGCATCATCTTTTATGGTAAGCTGTTCTTTAGTTGTTTGAACTTTCTTCTCATTATCATTGACGTGGGAAAAAGGAGGATTCAAATTTCAATTTATAAATTCTTGAAAAACATTACAAAACTATTTCCGGTTTAGGAATACTACCCAGACCAATGGGTATCTAAATCAAAATGAAGTTAACCCATTAACTGGGTTTGTAGCGTGTCTATATGTTTTGCGGAGTAGTATCTAAATCATGCCCAGAGTCTACCACAGCCTTCTGATAACGGTTTCTTTCTTGATTAATGGCAGCTAAACAGTGAATTATCACCTGTTTGCCTTACACTGATAGAAACTGCCAAGTCATGTTTGAGTGCCCAAGACAAATACCTTCAGTCAACCATTCAACTCTTAAACAAACAATGCCCAACTCTCTAGGGACAATGGTATCCACTTCTGTATGATTTGCGCTCTTGCCCTTCTCTCCCTTTTCATTATTTTTCTTTCTTTTGAAGGAGATGGTTGTCATTTCGTTTTTATAGGAATCAAATATATTGTTTCTAAATTTGGAGAACCAAATAAAAACAGGCTCCATATTAAATTTTACATGTTTTCAATTGTCTCTATTATATACTTTTCCTAACTGAATATTTAACTAATTTTTGTTAGCTAATGCATCTAACAAAATTATTAACGATTGAGTTCTTGTCATTGATTCTCCAATTTGTTCCATAAGTGCCTTTAACTCAGAATTATCCAGTTATTGATCCCGATCCCCATTTGAAAGCATACTGTTCTGGTTGTATTTTCGATGCACTAAACAAAAATATGTAAGAAACATTCAAGGTAAAGATCGAGTAAATAATCCAATAATGTATCAGACTTTTTCGTCAAGAGAATTCAGAGTTTCTTTGGTTCTATCAGATAAATTTGTATTTATTATATGATTTGATATTGAAATTCGTATCATAGTTCTCACCTGAGAATGAAAGAATGAATATGGAAGGGACTTTCTTTTATACTGACTCCAATTTCTTAATGAATCACTAACTGGTTTTTGTACCTTTATATTTTTTTTTTACCACCTCACCAGGGTATTGACGAAAATTTATGTTAAAATTCCTGTACTTGTCCTAAAATGCTTACGGGTGCATCAAAAACCAGGAAGTGTTCTATTAAATATATTTTGAAATAAGAATTTGAAATTGTGTAATTCATAATTATTTTGGATTGATTATTCAGAACACGATATAATAAACATTTTTAGTATATAATATCGTTTTTTAAATAACTTAAAATGTTTTTTCAAATAATTGTTTCAATAATATGAAATGTAAAATATTTTGGACTGTGTTACTTGAAACGTTTTTTCTTCCAGATTTTATTTTTGGGAAAAAAAATACTAGTTTGTGCTGTTTCTTAGCCTTTTAGAACACTCTTTTAGTACATTATTTCAAATACTCATTCTTTTTTTTGTTCATCTTCCAATAATACCTGTTAGGTAGAAGAAAGTGTTTGTAGCTATATTTCGAGATCCTTCCATTTTCTCATTTTTGATGCAATGGGTCGGGTATGTGTTAGTTCAATTCTCAACTATCTCAAAGAAAGTTCATCTGCAAATCAGAGTTGCATTGTATTTAATGAAATAATATAGAATAATTAAAAAGGTTGAAATAACTTTACTAAAAGGGCGTTCTAGATAAAATATTTAGGGAGACTTAATTTTTATATTTTCTTAATGAACTTTTTAGAATATATTTTAAAAATGTTCCAAAAAATGTTATTAAGGCGCAAAGAAAAATAAGTCCTTATAATGTCCGCAGAAATGGGAGAATATGTCTCATCTCCATTAATCCACAAAGCAATAATTTCAAATGAAACATATAAAGAATCAGTTTTCAAAATAAAAGTTCGGTTTTAACTTAAAAAAAGTCTTGAATTAAAACAAAAGAAAGTGCATATAAGTAACATGGAACTTTTACTTCACATCTATAATATCTATCATCAATGATATTATACAAAGGAATTTACCTTTTCAATGTTTATATTAATTTTCTAATTTTATCTTTTAATATGTAATCATTTTTTAAATTAAAATAATTATTTTATTAATTTTATCTTTAAATAGTTATTTTTAAAAAATTAAATATTTTTTAATTTGATATTTTGTTAGACTTAACTGGTTTTCTAAACTAAATTAATTATTTGTAGTAACAAATTACTATAAAATTAATAAAAAAAATTATCTATAATAAAATTATAAAAATTATTTTTATTTATTTTTATAATTATAATTTTATTGTTTTATTATATAAAAAATGTATAAAAAATATGAATACATGAAAAATAGTTTTGTTTTTATCATACAAAAATAGATTATAGTATTTAATAAAAGTCGACAATAAATAAAATAAAATAACTAACAGGCCAAAGGCCCAAAATCCAACCAAAATTCGGGCCCTGTCATTACTGATAGGGCACGTCCCCAGGTACCAATTCTAAAACGACACTCCAAAATTCGTTCATCCATAACTTTACATCCATCGTAGCGTGTACTCTCATCTTTTTTAAATTTGAGAGAGAAAGAGAGTAGTGCGATCCGCGAAGTTGAATTTGAGAATCAAGGTGCAGACGCGATGGATCTGGAGGTGGTTGGGCGTCACGCGATGCTGTTCGACGACGACGGCATGGCGGCGTTCGTGAATTCAGCGGAAGCTCTGGTGGAGTGGAACTCCCTCTCCATCGACCGCTACGATGTCCGCCACCTTCTCTCTGCTCCCCTTCCTCCGCGCCTCAAGCGCCGCCCTCCTCAGCCCGAACCCGACCTCGATCACCTACGCTATCTCGATCTCCCTTCTTCTTCTTTCGAGGAAGAACCACAAGGTAAACCTAATGTATAATTATACTCTTCGTTTCCCTTTCTAGTTCCTTCTATTTGATATCATCTAAATATGATTTCGTTTTTAATTACTACTGTGTTAGTTGGTGATTTTTTTTTTCTCAACGAGAAGCTCTCAAAAGTATGACTGGTAGTTTTATTTTGATGATGTTTTCTTCGAGCTTATTTTATGTTCTTTTTATGGAGAGAAACTGCGGAGTTTTGTTTGCTTTCCAAGGTTCATTCCCATTCGTTAGAAGCTATGGTCAGAGCAAAAGTCAATCAAATGCAAGTCGGTGGCAGTCCTTAGAAAACCTTGGATTGAAATTTTAGTTTTTCATAGAACTCAAGCTTTAAGATAAAGCTTTTTGGTATTTGTTGGCTTTAGCTAGAATTTTTGCTTGCATGCATAGCTTTCTACTTTTTATTGTAGAACCGAGGTTTTTAAAGTTTGTGTTTGATATCTTTTTGGCTAGTATACTTCAAGTAATACAGTAATACAGGGAATTAAGTTAAGAGTATCCTGGAATTTGACTTACGTTATTCAATTAAAATTATTTAGTATTTATCAAGATCAGATGATAACATTTGTGATTTTTCAATTTGGAAATTAGCATGAAATTAACAACTTAAAAAATTAAGATTGAAAAATACAAATTGGTCTTTGACTAACATCCTGAACAACATATATTCTCAAGCATTCACATAAGTGTATCTGTGTTTAATTCTTTAAAAACAAATTCTAAAATTATCCATTAAATTATTAATTCCTTAATTAATTCAGAGAATGGCCAAAAGTAGTTTCTTTTCTTACGGTTTCTGGTACTAAAAATATTTCCCAGTACAAAAGAACTTTCAAAGAGAATTATACTTCCATATAATCAAAAGCAAGTCAAGAAAAGAACAAGAACATAAACATCAGGAAATTTACATTAATGTGTCGTCATACAACCAATTCCAATGAACAGAAAATTTAGCCTATCCTAGACATCTCAAACCAGGTTTAGGTTTGGCCTCAATGGAAAAAAACGAAGCTATCTTCACAGACCAAGAACTACGAGATCGCCCCTTTCATTCTGGGGTGACGGCGGGATCGTACCATTCGAGCCTTTTTTTTCATGCTTTTCCCGGGGCTCTGGAGAAAATTGCAATCAATAGCATTTTCCTAATCCTTCCCGAAAGGAAGAACTTGAAATTCTTTTTCCTTTCCACATGGACCAGGAGATTGGATCTAGCCATAAGAAGAATAAAATGCTTGGTTGTTAAATAACTCACTTCTTGGTCTTTGACCCCCTCAGTCACTACGAACGCAGTGCAATGAGATGTGTCTATTTATCTATCTCTCTCTTAACTCGAAAAGGAGCAGGTTTGAAAAAGGATCTTAAACGTACTCTTTACAGCAATTCCTTGCAGAAAGTGGAGTCTTGTCTTGAAAGGTTCCTTTAACTGCTGACTGATGTTATTCGCACAGGTACTGGTGCGCTATAATTTCCTTATAATTTCTTTTTTTGGCTGTGCGAATTTTGGCTTGTGCTATGCGAGAATTGGCTGACAGACTCCAAATTATACATCCTGTATAATAAAACAACTCTTTTTTACACTTATCAGATGTGACATATTGGATTGTAAGCTATGGAATACCATACTTCAATTTGCTTTCTCAAATACCGATATTCTTGTATATTTAATCTGATAGGTATCGCTGAAGTATCCAACCTAAGAAATGTCAATAATTCGTTTTTTTCCATAGATGCTTATGCTTTGGGATACTTCGTAGATTTGTATAATTTTTAAAACATTTTATGAAAATCCACTACAGCTATATGAAAGTACAGTAATATACAAACATACAAAAGATGTTATCAAAAACATAAGTTTTTCTATATAAAAGGAATGAGATCTATGAAATACTGAATTTGACTTCAACATCGATATGGCCGCCAACTTCAACGTTGACATTGCTTATATCTTTGGGGATCTATATATTAAACAACATGGCAAAATTCTCAATTTACAATTAAGATATATATAATTCACATTTTATGTACAAATTTGCTAACTTTACAGCTTTAATATAATAGTACCAACAATGCACCATCACCTAGTTGTCTCAATTAAATGTCATGTCTAACCAAATATATCAATGTGTCTGAAAGACGAAATCTGTTTTTAAACACATAAGGTATCAAGTTTGTTCAATCTGTTATCGTCTTTCAGACACATTGATATATTTGGTTGGACATAACATTTAGTTGAGGCAACTAAGTGATGGTGCTTTGTTGGCTACAAGTCAAGTGTTTTTCAGTCGATGTTGGAAACTTGGAACAATATTTTACTTTTCCAGCATCCACCTGAGACGGTTGAGTGTTTTTATTTTTTGTGCAACCACAATGTCACATTTGCAGGATGGAATGTAATTTGCTACGGTTCCTGTGTCAGAATACAAGTAAGGATGTTTTCACCTGGCTTCAATTTACCTTCGGCTTCTTCTGTGTTCCAATTACTGTTTTAGTTGGATGATATTGTTGCCTTTGAAAATTATATTGGATTCTGATGTCGGATGTCACCTTTATGTTTGTTTAGATAATGGTTCAGGTCCAGTAAGTTCAGCTGGCTTTAATGCTGTTGCATTTTCATATGGAAATACTAATGCTTCCATGGAGACAAAGGACGATGATGCTGAGTCTAGTTTTCGTCCGAACTTCCCAGTACCAGAGAGTCTACTCCATAATCTGGTGAGTAACATGTCTTAATACATACTTTAATTGTGTGGTTTTTGAATGTTACTAACTTAATTGACCTTTCATTGTTTAACCAATGTCATTAGGTGATAATTGTCTAGGGTACATATGTTATTCTAAGGCTTATGATGTCTAAGTTTCAGATGCTCGGAGCATGAATGGAGTTCTTGTGACTCAAGGTAGCCATTCACAGGCACCTTTTTTTCCTTTTGATGTCATGAGAAGGGGCCGTGCAGGTGGGATTAGGATGATAGAAATTTGTTGATTCCTTATCTCTTGAGAGCAAATGGGATGATACTTGTCTACATAAAGTTCTGTTTCTTGATCTTTATCATTATCCAAGTATATTTGAAGTTGTCACGTGTTTGTTTAGTAAGATACAATTATCTTAATATTCTGCTTGGCAAGGCCCTTTCTAAGTTTATACTTATGCTAATTTTGAAATTTGAATTTATTGATTGAGAAACATTTGTTGTTTGTTGTTCTTTTCCAGCCTCCAAATGAGAAAATACATCAGATTATTTCAAGGACTGCAATGTTTGTCTGCAAACATGGAAGTCAGTCAGAAATCCTTCTTAGGGTGAAACAAGGAGATAATCCAACCTTTGGATTCCTGATGCCTGATCATCATCTTCATGCATATTTTAGATTTCTTATTAATCACAAAGAACTTCTGAAAGCTGACAAAGATGATGGCAGCTCAACCGAGGACATCAATAAGACTCGGGGGGGTGATCAAATAGGTGGTGCATTGTCTTTGCTTGGATCTGTCTATGGATCCGGAGAGGATGAGGATGGTACATCTGAGAACACTTTTGACTTTGGGAAAAAGGAATGTGGGGGAGCTATTGATGCTGTTAGTACTTATACTTCTCCTGGAGTAGAGCCGGCAGAATCTTGTTCAGATGTGGCCAAGAAGGATGGAAACGTTTCTAAAAACGCAGTACCTTTGAAAGAAAAAGTTCCAGTCATAAAGCGGAATCATTCTATCAGTACTGTTAAGACTGCAACCATAGTTAAAGCAAAATCAGGTGATGGCTTGGATTCAACGTCTAATAATACACAGAACAAGTCGCAGACTTCTTTCCCCAGTACTGCAGCTAAGATTGAACTGCCTGTTATTGAACCTCCGTCTGAATTAAAGAGAGCTATAGAGAAGATCGTTGAGTTCATCCTAAAAAACGGAAAACAATTTGAGGCTGTTCTTGCAGAACAGGATCGTCCTCATGGAAGGTTCCCCTTTCTTCTGCCATCAAATCGATATCATACTTACTATCTAAAAGTTCTTCAGTCTGTAGAACAGGTGAGTTTCACGGAATAATAAAAGTGAACTTATTTTTAGTGTATGTTCAAATTGTTTCCTGATAAGCTAGCAATTAATTGCACCTGCACTTTACTCGCTTGTAGGACATGATCCTTGTCACTCTAAGATTGAATGCCTTCTACCTACCCCTCCCTCTAAGAAAAAACACATTTTAATTGCCAGACATTGTCATCTGCTAAATAGTGCCTTCAATTTCTAGTAATTATTTTATTTGGGTTCTGGAGACATTTTTTGCACTAGTGTTCCATGAATTATTTGCTAATTTGATTTAGGTATTGTTAATTTTGACTTTGATCTACTACTTACGGCTGATCTTCCTAATTTTGTTCAGTCCAAGTTACGAGGCAAGGGCCACCAGAAGCACAATCCAGTAGGTCGAGTGGTGGACAATAATTCTGGTGTACATGATGAAAGTGACAATCATGTACATGAATCTATGGCTTCTGATCTACCACATGATAAGGACCGAAAAGAAAAGTTCAAGATGACTATTGGCAAGTCAAAGAAGGATGGTCAAGATCCAATTCCCAAAGACCAAGCTCAAAACACAGTTAGCATGGATGCAGCTGCGACAGCAGCTATTCTTCAGGCTGCCACTAGGGGTATGAAAAACCCTAATTTAGAACTTTTTAACAAGACATCAAGTGGTAGTGGTCAGGGTCTTGGAAGTGATGGTGGGTATTTATCTAGCTCTGGGACTGGGAGTCTGTATTCATCCCAACCACAAGCTCTTGTTGAAAATCCAAACTTAATTGCAAAGCCCGGGGCTTCTGCTCCTGTTGCGAAGGCTATTGCGGAAAAGATAGCTATTGCAACAGCAGGTGAAGCGGACTCCTCCGAAGCACATATGACTAAAGAGCAAAAGATTAAAGCAGAGAGATTGAAACGAGCAAAGATGTTTGCAGCCATGCTAAAAAGCTGTGTTGGAGCAAGTGAATTGCCACGAGCTTTGTCAGTGGAACCACTTGGCTCTGGCCTTTCCGGTTCAGATGCTGAGACTGTGAATCTTGTGGGTAAAGAAAGGGAAGGAAGTTCTGTTCCATTTGACGTCGAACATTCAGATAAAAGTCAAAATTCTGAGAAGCTTTCTGTTGATAATTCAGATAAAAGTCAGAAGAATGAGGAGAAAGTTGGTGGTGATAACGAACGCCGTTCAAAAAGAAAGTACCGTTCAAGACATAGTAGACATGAAGAGGAGGAGGAAGACGAGAAGAAAGAAGAGCAAGAAGATAAAAGACGACACAAACGATCAGGAAAAAGACATCGGTCTTCACACCACAGTCGAGACAGACATAAGCACAAGAGAAAACAATCCTCTTCCAAAGACGGGCATTCTTACAGGGGGGTCGAGCATGACAGTTCCTCTGATGATGAACATCAACGTTCAAGGCGTCGTCATAACTACGATAGTTCCTCTGACGACGAACACCATAAACGTAGACATTCTCGCCGTTCTAATAAACATTATAGTTCGTCTGATGGTGAGCACAGGCACCGAAGCAGAAGTGTAAAGCGTGGGAGCAGATCCCGTGGTGACAGAGAAACAGAGCTGGAGGAGGGAGAAATAATTATGAAATTGGAAAAGTCGGCAGTTGGACGTGGTAGCAGGGAGGCATCTGCTGGATTATCCAATGCAAGGGCTTCATCTCAATCACCTGAAGTAACTGATGTTCCTGATGAGCTCAGAGCCAAAATTCGAGCCATGTTAATGGCTAACTTGTAAAACATCTGTAGATTGTATTTACTTACTCTTCTTCCTCACCACGTAGCTATTGTTACCTAACTTTTCCCAAACTAAATTAACAAAATCAACTTAGTACTTAAACAAGTTTCTTAACTGGATATATGATTATTTATTTATTTTTAGATTCAGAATTAAAAATAATTATATGTGCATCTACAAAAGTTTTGAAAATAATGGTTATAAAAATAATTGTTTTAAATTTAGATGAAGTTATGTTGATTATTATAATTGAAAAGACGCTAATGTTATCAACTTTGAATTCAAATTAAGTAATATCTTTTTAGAAGTTTTAATAAATATTTATGCTTATTTTCAATTTTACATCTACTTAATTTTTATACTAATTTGGTTTATAAAAAAATGTTAAATATATTTTTAGTGTTTTAATTTGATAAAATTTGTTAAGTTGTTTCAAAATAATTAAATTTATACATATATTAAAGATAAGAAATTAAATTAGTCTATTTAAAAGAAAAATTAATTTTAATTTTTAATAAAAGTTAATAGATCGAAAGTATATATAACTCATAAAAATATATAATTTCACAGAAAAATATAATTTATATTGTGTCAATAAAGATATAACAAAACTTGTATTGTTTAAGCATTCTTTCTTTATAAATAAATAAAAAACTATATAGACTTAATAGAATTTAAAATATCTATTTTATGATAATAAAAATTAAAAAAATTAGTATTGATATTGTTATATTATAAAATTTATTATATAAATAACTTTTATAAATTTATTCTTATTTATTTTATAGGTAATTTTTCCTTTGAAAAGATAATTAAATTTTAAAATAAAGTCAAGACAAAAACGCTATATTTTATAAAAAATATTTAAAGGATAAAATTGGAAAACAAACACTAAAAAAATTATACTAAGATTTTTTTTAGTAGTGTGATAGTGTGGTGGATTATTGTTGTAAATGAGTACAAAGTTTAAATTTGAATTTTGTATAAATATAGATATTTCATTATTTAATACAAAATGGTTAGTACATGCTACATACATTTAAAAATAGAAATACACACATATATATATATATATATAATATATATATATATAATAATTATATTTTGTATAATTTATTTAATAACTAATACATATTAATACTAAATTGATTAGTAAAATTTATAATTTAGCACTAAATTAATTTCTATAAATTATAAGTTTATGATAAAATAATCCTCCAAATTTAATAATAAAAATGTAGTTATGTAATTTTTATTTATTTCTGCACTAAATTTCCTTTTCAAAAAGATTAAACAATGACTCTTTTACTCGTTTATGCCAAGTGTTTTAATTATTTGATGTTACGAGGGTCAGATCCAGCATAAGTAATATTTATTCACTATCTGTTCCGTATTGCGAAAATATATTTCTTACATGTTTGTTATCGGTAAAAAGAATTAATGGATTTTATATATGTATAAATACTCGTAAAATACTTGCTGATATTTTTTTTTAAAATATAAATTCAAATAAAAAATTAATTTTTAAACTACAATTTAAATTAAATTATTAAAAAAATATTAATATAAATAAAAATTGTATTGCAATAAAATAAATTTAAATCGCTTATATCAAAATATAAATTTTAAAAAATCAATCTTTGTGTAATATAATTTCAATTTACTAAGTCTAAATGAAAAAGTATAAAGATATGAAATTAAATTTTAAATAATTATATTAATAATTTTATTTTGAATATGTGAATGTTAAAAAAATACTTAAATAAAATTAACTAATATTATTGTTGGATAATGAATATCAACCGATCATTATCATAATATTTTATTATCTACATATATTTATTGAAAATATTTATTTAATTTTATCTGTAAATATTTGTTAATAATATCTATTTAATATTGATTACAAATTCATTTAATATCTATCATAATCACCAAATAAATAATACGAAAATTGCTTTTAGTCTTCAAATTAAATTGCTTTTAGTTTCTAAAATTTAGAACAAATATTTGTTATAATACGAAAATTAACCACTTCAAATCTTTAATTATAGTACTTTTAATTCTTTTAATTTGAATGAAATGTTCTTTTTAGTTTAGAAATTTAATATATTTTAATTTTTTCTCTCTCATTTAGCTCCTTTACATAAAAAAAAATGAGGATAGAAAACATAACACTTATGCTAACCTTCGTATTTTTACATGATTAAGTTTAAATAATAAAAAATATATTTCTAATAATTTTAAAGATATAATTTATCACTTTTAAATTTCAAATAACATATTCATGATTTTATATTTGGAGACTAAAACAACATTTTTAAATTTGAAGAATTAAAAAAATTACTTTCAAATTTAAAAGACTTTAAGTATTAATTTTATATTTGAGAAACTAAAAATTAATTTAAAATTAAAAATTAAAAATTAAAAAATCGATCCAAATTTTAAGGGTTAAAATATGATTTAGATAAAATTTTTATAATAAATATTTACATCATTATACTTCTGACACGTGTCATTACTGAACTAGATACCTCTAGTCATACTGGTAACGAGTCGGAAGGCGTAAAGCTAAAAAAAGAAATATTGTTGGAAATTTAGTTATCATGAAAAAAATAACTAAAAGAAAAAATAACCAAAATTGATGAATAAAATATTTAATTTTATTATAATTTTAATTAAACCACCCAAACGGCATCGTGTAGGTCTTCTATATATATATATATTCCTAGTTGCGGTAAAACCTAGAAGCTCACACACTCTTCATTCGCAGCTTCACAAAATCGCCGCACATAACACCATCCTCATATTTACATTGAATTTCTGCACTCTTCGATTTGTTCTCTGTATCTCATCACCAAAACAATGGTTGAAGCCGTAACAATTGAAGAAAGGCCAAAGTCCAGAGATATTAGACGTTATTTCTGCCAGTACTGCGGTATCTGCAGATCCAAGAAAACCCTAATTACCTCTCACATCAATTCGCAACACAAGGTAGTTTTATTTTCTGTATTTTTGTTTGTTCTTTTGAAAAATTAAACCCTTCACAATCATCCTTATTTAAATTATTACGATTTGGTAGATGTATACGGTCATGTAAGACTTCGTTAATTTTGGTGTCTTTTTAGGAAGAGGATGAGAAGGCTAGAAAAGAAACAGATCCTGAAACGGAGTCTTCAAAATCTAACACCTGCGAGGAATGTGGTGTCACTTTCAAGAAACACGCATATTTGTTGCAGCACATGCAAAGTCACTCGCCTGAGGTATCTTTACATTCTTAAATATAAGACAATTTACAGATGGAAAATTCTGAAAGCACATGACAAACATATACTTTTTTTATCAGCAAAGAATAATAGTGCTCTAACAGAAACATATTCTTGTGTAATGTTTTATTTACTGTTGTGTTATTTGAAACATATTTTGATTGTGGGAGAAGTAGCTCTTGTTGTGACTTAATAGTATTGTTGCATTAGGCTGAAGATACAAATTTTGCAGGAATATAATCTATAAGATTCTAAAATCATTGGAAAATTATGGATTAATAGTGTGAAGCATTGGATCCCAGACAACGAACTCCAAAATGCACGAGGCAACGAGTTTAGACTTGATGGATCAGTATCAGGTAGGGAGACCTCCTGTGAAGCTCCATCAAGGATGCCTCAGTCACGCTCTTTGAATTTGAGGTTGGCAGTCTGTTCATTTGTTTCTTGTTCTTCTCGGGGTATGATGATGTTTATGTTTGGGTTTTTTGTCGTTAACCAATTTTGTGATGTTTCCAGAGGCCGTTTGTGTGTACTGTTGATGATTGTCATGCGAGTTACCGAAGGAAGGACCACCTGACTAGGCACCTTCTACTACATGAGGGGAAGACATTCAAGTGCCCTGTTGAGAACTGCAACATTGAGTTCTCTTTGCAAGGCAATATGAAAAGACACGTTGAGGAGATTCACGATGGCGGTTCCACTGCCGCCGCTGACAAAAGTCACAAACAACATGTGTGTCCAGAGATTGGCTGTGGAAAGGTTTTCAGATTTGCTTCAAAGCTAAAAAAGCATGAAGATTCTCATGGTAGGCTCTCTTTTTTGGTTTTATGTACGAATTAGTGAAATGTCCTGTTGGTTACAATTTTGAAGAAAGCCTTTATCATGCAGTTAAGCTGGAATCAATAGAGGTGGTGTGCTTAGAACCCGGTTGCATGAAGCATTTTGCTAATGACCAGGGCCTTAGAGCTCATGTAAATACTTCCCATCAATATATGACCTGTGACATTTGTGGGTCTAAGCAACTGAAGAAGAATATTAAGCGTCACCTTCGTTCACATGAAGCTGACAGCAGTTCCTCGAAGACCTTTCAATGCGAGTTTAAGGGTTGTAGCTGCACATTCTCTAAAGTAATAGTAATACATGTTAAATCTTGTGGTTGTGCATAATATTATTGAATTCTCAATTTGGTTTCGAGTGAACCTTATATTAATCTGTTCTTCATTGTGTCAACAGAAATCTAATCTTGATAAGCATAAGAAGGCTGTGCACCTTGAAGAAAAACCTTTTCGGTGTGGGTTTCCTGATTGTGGCATGAGATTTGCTTACAAACATGTGCGGGATAATCACGAAAAAACTGCTAAACATGTTTTTACCCTCGTAAGTTCTGCTTTTTTGCTTTGGTATCCGGTTGTGCCAAAAGTTATCTATCTGACAAGAAATGGTGTGTGAAAGTTTTGCTTTTGAATTGTCATACTCAAAGGTTTTTTTGATGCAGGGTGATTTTGAAGAAGCTGATGCAGAGTTCAGGTCAAGGCCGAGGGGAGGGAGGAAGAGAGAATGTCCTACTATTGAAATGTTAATCAGGAAGAGGGTTACCCCACCCAGTAGATTGGAGGATTGGTTATTTATGCAGGACAGAGAGTAGAGTGCATTGAGAATTGTATTCCCAATACAAGTATGCAAATATGTTGGTAGTATTATATATATTTAGGATTAGTATTAGTCTTAGGAGATATAGAACATGTAGGGCATCAAAGATTAAACCGTGTAAGAAATTGAAGGGAGGGAGAACCATCTTTGATTGTTCTATGTAACATATACAGTTCGTCAATTTTAAATTTGATTGAATCAATTAATAAAATAAATATAAAGAGATAACGGGTTTTAGTAATAGTCTTATTATAAAATTATTTTTTTATTTAATAATGTACATATCATATATATATATATATTTAAAATATTTAGAGTTATTTTTATTAGATAATAAAGTTTTCAATATTATTTATTCGGTTTATCCAATTGAAATCAATTACAATTCAATAAGGTGGAATATAAATAAATTAAATAATACATAAAAGTTTTATGTAGTATTTAAATAATTAAAAATAATAGCATGATCTATATTGCTGTAACACTTACGTAAGTTATAAACGAATTAGTTAAATTAGGAAATCTAATTTTAAAATAAACGATAAAGGAATTAAATAAACCAAAAGCTGAATTTGATTTTAAAAACCTATCAAATTAATTTCAAATCAACTCTGGAATAATGTAAATTTATATATATTTAAGGTTTAGTTGCTTACTTTAAAAATCTATCAAATTAACGGAATGGTTAATGTGGATGAAGTTGATAGTTTTTTTTTTAAATAGTAACCAAATTGACACAGCAATAAAACTATGAACAAAACTTATATATAAAGTCGCATAGACTACTTAAACTGACCATTCTGATCGGGTTTAGTGATGTTTTATCAAGAATTTAAAAAGAAATATTTAAATGTTGGCACTCGTATGATTCTGTTAAACGATATTTATATGAATTTTAGTATTAATTCAAGTTTAATTTGTTTTTAACTATTGTGATATTTTCACTAATACACATGTATAATATATATAATTTTGGGAATAGTATAAAATTCAATACAATGTATTACAATTCAGTAAATTTAAATTAAAATAAATAAATTATAAATTATTATTGTCATAAATTACTTCATGAGCCTTTTTCACACGTCTTTCAATATTGTTCGAACAATTTAAACATTTTATTGAATTTTTATCAAATCTTTCACATAGTATATCATATCTTATAAAGAGTTAGTCATAAAATCTTACACATAATTCCTTTTGAGAACCTATATCCAATCATAGTTACAAATTTCAATAGTTTGAATGAGAAATTTTGTTATCCAATTGATATCTTTAGTTATATAATTTAAAAACTCACTTAAAAGTTTTTGCCTAGACACTTAAAAGTTTCAACTAGGCAGGAAATAACCGAATCTTGATATAATTCCTAACATAAGGAAGCTCCTGTTTGGTGATGTTTTATTAAGTATAATTATGTGCTAGTGCGAATTTTAAAATGAAATATTATTTAGTAGTTAGCAGTTGTGGGAATCTGTTAAATGGTATCTATGAGAATTTTCAGAAAAGAATTTTAGTATTAATTCAAGTTTAACTTGTTTTTGAACTATTGTGATATTTTCACTTATACATATTCAGTAAATCTAAATTAAAAAATACGTTTGGGATATATTGAATTTAATCGAAATTCAGATTTGATAATAAAAATCTATCAAATTAACTCATACAGTAGTTTTTTTTATAAACCACTTATTCATATTTCTATTCTTAAACACAGTATAATTCTCAGATAAGTTAATTATGAAAATATATTTACTTGAAAAATAGAATGACATGCAGAAAAGCGTTGAATTTAAATAAGAGATTGCCTTTAGTCAGATGATTTCTCTGAAACCGATTCAAGACACGAAACTGATGAATATAATCTTAAAATAGTAAATTGCGCAGTCAGACATTAGTTAATAGCAAATAGTGTAAGTCAGAGTCGCTCTAATGTTCTGGTTCCTGTCCTTTCTCCAATGGCTCTTCAGAAAAGTGACACGTGTGCATCACTTCCCACACTTCCCAAATCTTTGGTCTTAGTCAAAACAAAACCCCATTTTTTGTTGCCGACTCCATTGCATCTCTCTGCCTCTTTCTCTCTCCATTTTCTCTCCCTTTAGAAAACTTGTGGGCACAACTGCATGACTCTTCTTTGATACTCATTCAACAACTTTCTTTCTAACCAAGCACACACTTATGTAAGACTTCTTCAACAGACACATACATTATATATTTAATCAACATGGAACCCTCTTCCAATCATGACATTGCTCACCCTTCTTCACATCCATTCATGTCCTTCACAGGACACCATTCCTCATGGATGCCCTCGATTTCTTCCCTCACAAGAGTAAAGAAACCCAAGATGATGATGATGAAGATGATGATAATGATAATGATAATGACATTCATCATCGTCAAACCCTCGACTTTCATGTAGATGTATGTGCTTTTTACATCCATCCATGCAAACTCATATATTTCTTCACATTTTTAAACCTAACCCTAGTTCGCTATGTGAAAATCTTATGTTTTTGTAATGTTGTTCATCTATAGACCAGTTTGGATCTCCTTACCAAGAACACGGGTGGCAACAGATCAGTTGAAGAAAGTGATGCTTTGGAAACTATGGATGAAAAGAGGGTAAGTGAATATTTGTGTCAGTGTTGTATATTAATGCAATTTCAGCACACAAAGTAGGCAAATTTTATAATATGTAATTAGTTTATTTATTCTTATGGGTACAGTTTGTAGCTTTGGTAACTGAATTGCATCAAGTGAATGCTGAAAATCAAAGATTAAGAGAGTTGATCGATCAGATGAACAATAACAGCAACGCCGTACGCATGCAACTTATCAAGATAACGCAGAAGCAGCATAACCTACGGGTAATTTATTTGTTTATTTATTTATGTATTTCTACAACTCGTCGATTATCAAAGAATATATACGGTGTAGAACATACGTATTGTTTTTTGCTTGGTTTTGTGTAGAAGAATGGAGTGGATGGAGAGAAAGAAGAGATGGTTCCGAGGTCATTTTTAGACATTGGTGTGGCTGAAAAGGATGAGGCTTCGCAGCAACCCTCAGAGGAAAAACTCAGAGAGAGCAAAAGCGTGGTTGATTTGATGCATCGGTGTAAGGGTAATGAGAAAGATGTTGAAGATAAGTTGGATTGTGGAAGGGAAAGCTCAAAAGCTAGAATGGAAGGTGACCAAGAACTTTCTAATAAAGTTCCTAAATTGGATCAAAATTCAGAAACCTTGTCAATGATCAAGAAAGCCCGTGTGTCAGTTCGAGCAAGATCAGACTCCACAATGGTTAGTAAACTAAATAATAAGCAGAAATGAAATTGGCAAATGCAACTATGTATAATATTGTGCATGTATTAGCACCAAGTTAATTATTTCACAAAAATTCAGTATATCTAATTAATGTGTTCTATGAAAGACCACTATGGATTATGAGAAATTAGGAGTTAATGTTGAGTTGGATGTGTAAAATATAATAGAAAGCAAATTTGATGATCCAAAACATATTTAGCTAGAAGCTTTTGCGACTTTCGATACAGTGATCATTAGCATAAACATATAACACCCATCTTTAACTAATAAGGAATTGTTGTAAATTTTATGAGATTATAGCATGAAAATTCATATAACAATTTTAAAAGTTGATTAACAAATGAATCATATATGTAGAAATTATTGATTCAAGAGAAATTTCATTATTATAACAGATTGCAGATGGATGCCAATGGCGAAAGTATGGGCAGAAGATGGCAAAAGGGAATCCATGTCCAAGGGCCTATTATCGTTGCACAATGAGTACAGGCTGCCCAGTGCGTAAACAAGTATGCATGCTTCAAAACTGACTTACTTTTGCACTAAAATCATAAAAAAAAAAAAACACACTTTTATCTCTAACATGAGCACATTATAAAGAAACAACGTCGTACACGAACAAGACATGTTATGTTTGTTGACAGGTACAAAGGTGTGCAGAAGATCGAAGTGTGTTGATCACTACATATGAAGGACAGCATAACCATCCACTTCCTCCCACAGCTCAGGCAATGGCCTCAACCACATCTGCAGCTGCTTCAATGCTTCTTTCTGGATCAATGCCAAGCTCAGATGGCCTAATCAATCCAACCATTTTGGAAAATGCTTCACTTCCATGCTCTCAAAACATGGCAACTCTCTCTGCCTCAGCTCCATTTCCCACCATCACTCTCGATCTCACTCAAAATCCTACCAATTCCTCACACCACCAAAGGGATCCACACAACCAACTTAGCCTCCTTTCTCCCCTTTTGGCTCAGAAGTTCATGTCAGTTCCAAAATTATTCGGACACTCACTGTGTGATCAAACTAAGCTTGCTGGCTTACATGAATCTCAGGGAATGGACGCTGCAGCTCCATCGTTTGCTAACTCACTGAATGCAGCAACTGCTGCTATCACTGCAGACCCCAATTTCACTGCTGCACTTGTGGCAGCCATAACATCTGTCATGGGAAGTTCACATTCAAACACCAGTGGTACCAGTAATACCACTGGCGATCACCACTGCAATAATAATGCATGAGACCTTCGGAAATTGGTTTAGTTCATGTTTTCTTTCTTATTCAAGATAGTTATAGATTTTTTTAGTTGGTTCATTTCATGCATGCCAAGGATCTTAATCTCTATATTATAGTCTTCTTTATTTGAAATTGTTATCTTAATAATGCATTCTGTTTTTAATGCTTTTGATATGGCCAATAGAATAAAAATTGTTTTTTTTTTCATGTGTGCTCTGCAAAAGTAGTTGAACGTTTCTGCAGTTTCTGGTCTTGTGCTTGACAATTCTAATGACCAAACTATATTAGAGAGTTTTTATCTTATCGATTCGTTAAAAATAATTTATAATAAGATTTTTAATTTGGTCTTTTGTATTTCAAAATAATTAATGTTATGTTTATCTTCTAAAATGTCATTTAATCACGTCACCAAGGTAAGTTTATTGATTTTAATAATAAATAGGCTAAGCGACAGTTTATTTTGGTCTATTTTACGAGATAGATATATACAACTTAAGAGAATTAAATATCCAACCCAACTCACTTTTTCTGTAGTGGACGTAACTTATCTTATATTGTGATATTTACTTTGAACAAATTTCTTATTTTTAAATTTATTTTGAAAATTTGATATAGTGTATTTTGTGTTGATGGTTGGACTCATTTTTCACACCATTTATGGTCCAAACTTAGTTTAAATCCATAATTTTCATATGAATAAAATTAAAAGAACATGTTTTACATCTTGAATAAGATAAAAAAAATTATTTAAAATCATATTAAAAACTTCTAAAAAACAGTGGTTTTGAAAAAAATAAATGAGTTGGAATGATTCTTTTTAGAAAGTAAGGTAAAGTAAATTCACTTTTTTTTATCAAAAAATCATATTTAGCTAGCATCATCATGTAGTTTAAGAGATCAAGTATCAATTTATGATGACAATTAAATTAAATTAAACTCATTTTAAAAGTAAAATAAATAGCCAAAATATAGTTGACCTATGTATTATAATAAATTTATTTGTGTGTGTGTGTATACTTTGTAAGTTATCTATGGTCTATAGTAAAAAAAAAACACCATTTAGCAAAAACAAATGGATGAATGAAGAAAACTGTTTTCTGCACCCCTAATGAATTGTTCTGCATTGATCCGGAGAGTTCCTTTTACCTTTTTTCTAAATTTCAAAAATATATTTTGGAATAAATGAGAAGTAAAAGAAAAAAAGGTTGAAAATAACCATCAAGCGGCCCAAAATGCAGCTTGGACATCACAAATGTTGGCCCATTATTGAAAAGAAAGGTTTACTTTTTGATTTTGAAAGCAGGTCGTCTCCTCTTGAAGCCTGCGAAGGCAACACACATTGTTCCTTCTTGCAGAGTCGAAACACAGTTTTGTAGCCGTTGTCTGCCTTCAAATAAAATAAATAAATAAATTACTCATTTCCTACAAACGATCTTCACGGTATTCTATTTCATCATCATAACTTTTCATTCTGATTTCAATAAAGTATTGGATTGGTCATGCTTCCACTATTATTACTTTTTTTTCTCTCGTGATTTTTAGTAGTTGTTTTTTTCGCCCGGATTCCGTTGCCGTCTTTTTTCAAGCGTGGTTTTTAAGCATATACCTTTATGCTCCTCTTTTTTGTTGGCATTAAAAGAGTGATTCCACTTATACCAGTTTATTCTATTTCCACTTCTTTAAATTTCATTTCAACTTACTTTTTGTGCCCTTTTGCTTACCATCTTCAGAGTTGAAGGATTTGAGATTTGAGCGTGCAATTTATGGTTTTTTGTGTGCTTTTGTGATAATATATAAGTATTCTGTCTTGTGTAGTCGCTCTAATAGAACACAATGAGTGCTGCGTCTTTGTTGTTCTCCTGCTCTATGCATGTGGGTGTGTTTCATCCCAAGCTGGCTGCAAAATCCTCTGTTTGTTGTTTTCACAATCAGCCCTGGAATTATTTGAAGCCAAAAACATCATTTGGGCATTCTGGGATCTCGGAAAAATCTAAACTTTCACGTAAAGGTGATGAGATTATGTGGAGGGCAGGGGCTCTTCAAGTTGAAAGTGCTCCCTCCTCTGTGGGGCAAAATTTTCAGTTTGATGATGTCATTGAGGCCCAGCAATTTGACAGAGAGACTCTCAATGCCATTTTTGAAGTTGCGAGGAGCATGGAGAGCATTGAAAGCAATTCATCTGGGAGCCAAATGCTTAATGGTTACCTCATGGCTACCTTGTTTTATGAGCCATCCACTAGAACCAGGCTTTCATTTGAATCCGCCATGAAAAGATTAGGTGGGGACGTTCTCACAACTGAGAATGCAAGGGAGTTTTCATCTGCTGCTAAAGGAGAAACGCTCGAAGGTATGTCCTGTCAATTAACGTTGCAATGTTTTTTTAGTGGGTGCATTTCATTGTTGTTCTATCTAAAATTGGAGTTTTGTGGAACTTTACTTCTTGCAGATACTATAAGAACTGTTGAAGGTTACTCTGATATAATTGTGATGAGACACTTTGAAAGTGGTGCTGCAAAAAGAGCAGCAGCAACTGCTAGCATTCCTGTAATCAATGCAGGGGACGGCCCTGGACAGCATCCCACCCAGGTATGAAGAATTTGCCGAAATTAGTAGAGTTTAGAAACCATTGCACAGAGAATGTCAAGTAGATATTATCATGGTATGATTTACTTTTCAAAGTAATCTTGAGCTGCGGCCTACATGGATAGAGTACTTTTTTACTGCAAAAATTGCATAGTTTGGCGTTTGCTATGCACCTTTTTGTTATAGCCATTTTCAGCATTGCATTGGATCGTTTGTTTCCGAGAATTGTTACTCTTCTTAAGGAAAGGAGGTTACATTTTTTGTATGTAAAGTGTATTACGTTGTGACAGAAACTTTAAAACAAACCCCTTAACTCTGCTGATGCTGTCACATGGTATTTGAAACAGAAAGGTTCATATCTTTTCCTTACAATTCCTGAGAAGTTGATTGGGTAGAACTGGTCTATAATTACCAATGCTATTAGTGTAAACTTAATTAATCGAGTCCTACCTTAAGACTTTGTTCAAGATATTGCACATTCTTTTCACCTGGGGGATAAGAAATTTATTCAGTAAACCCAAAAAGTGCTGGATGTACAAAAAGCCTGATTAGAAGCCGAAAACTGATTGAAGTACAAATCTTAAAATGTTTACACTTTTTTGGTGAAATGCTTGTGATCTAGAACATTATGGATTTTTCCACCTAAAAGTTCCTTCAATAACTTCTTATGTACTTTATTTACACTTTACAAGATGAGTCAATGTTTGTCTCTTCTTTAGTGTTTTTCATGTAGAGCAAGAAAATGCAGTCAAGGGGAAATTTTTATGACTTTATTGTTTGCCCTGCATTCTTCTAAAGTTTAATAATTTGAGTGGTAAATGCTTGATTTGATTTTTGAGCCTCAAAACTCTTTTCTTCATTAAACTGCACAGGCACTGCTAGATGTTTATACCATTGAAAGAGAGATAGGAAAACTGGATGGAATTAGAGTTGGGCTTGTGGGAGACCTTGCTAATGGGAGGACTGTTCGCTCACTTGCATACTTACTAGCCAAGTATGAGAATGTGAAAATTTATTTTGTCTCTCCTAACGTGGTTAAAATGAAGGTAACTGCTGCTGCAAATTCTGGTTATGCCATGCCAAGTACACGACACAAGTTCTAAAATGTTTTTTGTTTTATCATAGGATGATATAAAAGAGTATCTGACATCAAAGGGAGTGGAGTGGGAAGAAAGTGCTGATTTGATGGAAGTGGCTTCTAAGTGTGACGTGGTTTATCAAACTCGCATTCAGAAAGAAAGATTCGGAGAGAACATTGATCTTTATGAGGAGGCACGAGGCAAGTACATTGTGAACAAAGATGTCCTGAGGGTGATGCAAAAACATGCTGTGGTTATGCACCCTCTTCCAAGACTTGACGAGGTAAAACACCTAGGAATTATTGACATGGCATTGTATCATGTATTCTTGTTATGAACACAAGCTTTGAGATTCAATAAACTAAATTCTTCCCATAATTTCATGCAGATCACAGTGGATGTTGATAGTGATCCAAGAGCTGCATACTTTAGGCAGGCAAAGAATGGTCTATATATTCGGATGGCACTCTTAAAGGTATTGCTTCTTGGTTGGTAAGGATTTCATTCACTTTTCAAAGTGAATGGAGTTATCTAAGGGTTTTCTTCATTTCCTTTTCTTGGATTTTAGCTTGTTTTTCTATCATGTTGACATCATTTCTCACATTTAGATCGATGTTGGGAGGTATTACATCTGCGTCTATAAGTAAATGGACGTGGTTACTCATGATGTATCTAAACTACTGTGTTTCCAAACACAGTTTTTTTTTTCTATCTCTAGGATTCAGAAAAAAAGTGACAATTAAAATCTTCTTTGTGAGTGAAAATTTCCTTCATATGCAGTCACCAACCTAAATGATACGATTAATTGGTGTATAAAGTGCGAGCTTAGTTTAAAAATGGATGTACAATCTTTTGTTCTTTGAAATTATTAATCATTGACGCGTTGCTACGCTAACATCATAACGATTACATCAATTAACAAGTGGAATATCACAAGGTAGAAAATTCCCATCGAACGATTACATCAATTAACTTCATTGCTACTATTATTAGAATGGCAGTTGGCTTGTGTATCTCTCCCCTATTTTAGTGTATCTTTTAATAAAATTATGGGTTTTAAATAACTTAAAATAGTAACTTTAGAATGTAGGTTCTCCACCTTCGTTCGTCTATTGTTAATATAGGTTTTATACTCGTTATAATAATAAGTAACTTCAAAATTTAAACTTCTACTTTAGTATTTTGAACAAAATATTTGATTATTTTATGTTGGAAATTTATTTTAATTTTCAAAAAACATAAATAGAGAGAAAATATGGACATACATTTCCCTTTTTTATACATGAGATCCACCCAAACCATTTCTCTTCTAAAAAAATGAAAGCCTACACTTGTATCGTAACTTAAGATAACTTAACATTAGATACTTCCATATTTGTAATATGATGTTACCACAGCAAACATACAAAAAGTAACTATTACAGCGTGAATTTTAAATTGTACCCAACAAAAAGAATCAGGTAAAAGGTAATAGGCTACAGTTTTCTACAACAATGCATGGCCAAGAGTATCGTGAATAACTTAAAATAGAAAACGGAAGCAGCATCACTGATTAATACAATAACTTCAAGCAGGAGTATAACTTGAAAGTATTTTCTTACACAGCTAAGGGTGTCAGCTAATATGTAGGGAACTTGGGATCCACGTTGTATGCCCAAGACTCTAAGCCCCCAACAATGTCCTTGGCAGATGTGAAACCCATTTTGTGAAGACACTGAACAGCCCTTTGAGAATCATTTCCCCTTCTGCACACTACATATAATTGTGCACCTGATCCAGAAACTAGACCACTGTCCTCTTTCTTCAAAGCTGCTGATATTTCAGGTAGCCGAGACTCTAACGTTGAGAGTGGAATGTTCAGGGACTTCGGTAGAGATACAATCTTGAAATGGTGAGCTGGTCTAACATCAACCAGCACATGTGGTTCCTTCTTAAGAATTATTTCACTGTATTCCTTGCTGCTGATTCTAGATTCACTCGGAAGTAGATGTAACTTCAAAGGAGGCTGCATAGGCAATTAATGACATTGAAAATATCAAAATAATTTCATCGAAGGCAATATTATTAACAGCAGTCTCATCCAATACAAAATAAAGTACACCCAACTTAGAACCAAGTTTATCTAAATACAGGAGAGGTGAAAGGCAAGAATAAAAAAAATACCACACGCAAGGGAGTCTCGGTGAACTTCTCATAATCAAATTCTTGGAATTTCTGCTGTGTAAATGTTGCATTTTCTCCACATGCTTCACAATGCATAGACCTTCCTCTAATTTTGACCTGTGCAATTAAAACATAATCAGTAACAAATAAATATGATCTTGCTATGGAAAACCCATAGTATAATTGTTTTGACTCATGTATATTCAGTGCACTACTAGAGGAAAAACATTCAAACAAATAATGAGATTTCATCAATTATTACAAATCATAAGAGGGTGTTGGCAAGATTGTGTTAAGAGAGAACGTCTCCAGCATTTCTCAAATCCTAATAGACATTGGAGTTCCTAACATACAATACGAATCCTTCCAGACAATGCATCCAAGAGAAGCATCCTTCCTGAGAGTGGTTCACCAACAGCAGCCGCAATCTTAATAGCCTCAAGAGCCTGGAGACAGCCAATTATACCAGGAACTGAAAATGATAAGAGCAAATGTCAAAAAAAACAGAAGAGTAGCCAGACAAAAAATAAAAAGGTAATAATGAGAAGTAAAGCAAGTTGAATGATAAAAAGTCCAGCATCTATAAATCATAGTTTAGCAAAATGAAATATAAATAAAACAACTTAAACATTCAAAACAAATTGAATCTTAGCCAATAAGTCTCACTAAAGGGAACCTTACTGCTAAACAAAGAATAAATCGCAATATGCCTCACATCACCCTTCTAGCTTACAATTCTTATTAAACTTCTTGACCCTTTGATTCCCCATTTTAAATTTCCTTCCTTGTATAGTATAGTACCATTCATGATATTAGAAAAACTGGTGGTTGTGAACCAGTGAATCTACAAAAAACCTTCCCTTCTTCAGTTAAACTTGATGGCTTAAAATATAAAGATACTTCCCCATTTATAGAGACAGATTTGGTAGAAAGGAATCACACAATCAGACTAAATACCTAGTTGTCACCAATAATTTAAGTATACATTACCACAAATCAATGACTCAACTTTGTAATGAACACAGGAGATCAGAAGAATTGTCTTTTGGTTGGCATTGTTTCTTATGTAAACATCTCTTAGACTAGCAATGAAAAGTAAAATTGATTCAGTTCACAAAAGCACTAGTAAATTTACCTACTCCAAGAACTCCACCCTCAGCACAACTTTGGCATGCCGTTCTAGGTGGTGGCAACGGAAAGAGGCATCTATAGCACGGACCACCTTTGTAATTGTAGACAGTAAGCTGAAGAATAAGTTTCCATTGTTAAAACTTAAATTATGCGACATAATCAAGCATACATGATGACTTGTCCTCCATAAAGAATTATGCAACTTAAATGCTCGAAAGAAAAAAAAAATAATTTAGACATGTACCTGCCCCTCCATTCCCAATGCAGCACCTGAGACAAGAGGCTGCATCATAAAAAAATAATTAATAAGTTGTCCCTTAAATCACATTACGTACATAGCTATAAAATAAATCCATATAATTGCAATTTTTCAAATTTATAAAAAAATTGATGCTTAGTGATTACAAATATTTTAAAGATAATAACTCATGACAGATACACTTTAAAATTATTAGTAGGCAACAGCGTAGGAGCAAGCATAACTTCCATTTTTTTTTAATGAATGTCAATATTATACAAAATAATGCTGACTTCGGAGTTGCATTCAGGGAGGTCAAAATCTTAGAATAACAAGTGAAAAGGCTCGTGTTGCATCAATTAAATTTGCTCATACATCAAAACATTAGCACTTACCTTTCCTAGTACCACGCAGCAATCACTGATCAAGTACCTGGTAGGAGCATTATCTGTTGCATCTACGATTATATCATATCTACCAAATTTGTATAATTAAAACATAGAAAAACATGGTTAGTCATAACATTCAATGTTAAATGCAAGCATAGAAGGAAGAGGCCTGAAGCAAAAACAAAGATCAATCAGATTATAGAAATTATACTTGCTAAGAATTTCCAAAGCATTAGAAGTCCGCAAAGCTTCTTCATGTTCCACAACTTCAATAGTGGAGTTGACCCTAACAATCAAAACATCTTAGTTCCAAGGACAATGATGATTCAAGCATTTGAAAAAAAAAAATATAATTCGGTTTGTCCACAAAAAATTGATGTGATGAATAGTAGTAGGTAAGAGAGCAACATACGAGAGACAAGCAGCAGCGGCAGATTTCACTTTTGGCTTACCAACATATGCTTCTGTGTGGATAACCTGAAACAAAGTAAGAACTTGTCAAAACTAATAATCGTAGTGAAGTTAAAAGAAAAACAGTAAATGAACACCAGATATAAACATATGAAAAATACACAAGGTACATGTTGTACCTGCTATGCCTAAAAGGGATGAGAGGGAAAAACAGACAATACTGTACCTGCCTATGCATATTATTCAGCTCAACCACGTCATGATCAACAATACCCAAGCGCCCTGAGTGTAGATTTTAAAAAGTAAGCTTCAAAATTGTATAGACTAAAACAAGAACGATACTTAAAAAGAGTGATATTTACCAACACCAGCAGCTGCAAAGTATAACAATGCAGGCGCACCCAATCCACCAGCTCCCACAACCAAAATCGATGACTTCAACAGATTTGCCTGCCCTGCTCCCGACAAACGCAAAAAATTATGAACATTTTCCACAAAAATAAAAGAGATTAGCAAATAGAGTTCTATGTCTGATGTCTATTTTTCCCAACACATGGCAAAAAGCAACACATTAAGATTACCAATTGTTATGGTTACCATAAAGCAATTGCAACATGAAACTGTACTATATTTAATACTTGAGCATACATATGCAATGAATACGATTATTCCTTCGTTAAGTTAAATATAGTTAAGCTAATGTAGCATGATAAGTAAGGATATAAAATATTGAAGACAAGACCTTCAACACCAAAGGAAGGAAGCATAAGATGACGACTGTATCTGTGGATCATGTCCTGCGTCAAACCGTTTGTGGGGTACGAAGAAGGATAAGAAGAGCCATTGGGGGGTGCGGCGTCGTTTCGGAGATTAATCTCTCTGAGTTGAGCTTCAAGCACAGATATTTTATCCTCAATTTTTGCCTTTGCATCCTTCAGTGAATCTAGTTCCCGGAGAATCTCCGACGCCGACATGGCAACACCGCAGACTCCTGTGACTTTGCACTCCCCTGATCCAGCGCCACACTCACCAAAACCAAACCAGGGTTTTTCTACCCGAAATTTTACTGTTCAAAATAAGTTTGGTGATGGATGTTTTAATAATTAATTATTCGTCCATATTTAATTACAAATCTGATTTTTAATATGAATATATTTTTTACTTTTGTGCTTGTAAGTCAATTTATTTAGTTTTCATATTCACTATTTTAATTTTTTAGTCCTTCTAAATTTTTTAAATAGGGGCTAAAAGAGATTATAAATAAAATATATAAATATTAAATAATACATATTCAAGAATTACAATTTTTTTTTCATTTCTAATCATTTCAAGATAAAATAAGTAAAATGTTTTATATTTAAAAAGATAAATTAAATTAAATATGTTGTTTTACAAAATATACTTTTAAAAAAAAATTAATACGATAACACTGTTCAACATTGTAAAAGAAAACTACTCGTTGGATGTTCCTAATATTTTCCCTAGCAAATTGGAAGCTAAAGTGAGTTGGAATATAAAATATTTTATAAGTATCTCAATATAATATTTAGTATACGATTATATTTTTAATAAAAAAATTAAAGTAAAATGTTAACATTTTAAGGTATCAAAAGTGAATTTTCTTATTAGTGTCTAAATATATCTTATTATTGAATGTGATGTTAAGATTTATGAAATGACAAGTAATCTAGTGATGCAATAACACTCGTAAAAAAATATGGCAAACTTACTTTTAAAACTCAAATTTGTCTATGTAATTAATCGGTTATATAATATCACATTTTTCAAATTGCTTTTTAACATCATCTCGTTTAAATTTATATGTATATTTTTTTTTTCATTAATGCATAAATTAAAAAGAATAATATATCCTTTATTGATTGTATATAAATAAGATAATTTTTAAAAAAATTATAGAATTTAGAATTTAGTATCTTAATTATTTTAATAGTAAACCTTTCTTGATTTCTAATAATACTTATTCTTTTGTGGTACAACTAATTTTTGTTTCCTTCTTAACCTTTGTCTCTACATCAAAATTTCTTAAATCTCAAAAAACTATCCATCAACATACTTTGACCATCAAAACAAGAAATAGCTAGTTGCACAAAATTGTCAGTAATTGACATATACTACTACACTCCCCTTCCAAGTTTACAATTGCAAATAGAGAATAATTAAGAAGAACTCTCTTACTATTGATTAAACAATAAATCTTTTAAATAAATAAACAAAAATTTGACTGAATAAAAAAAATCTAAAGTACTTCTTAAAAATAAGAAAAATAACCATCGTTAACACTCTTCCTTCTTACTATAAAAAAATAAAAACTTATCTAACTTCAAAAGGTCTTTTAAGCAATGGCAAAGACGTGAATATCTGCAGTATGTTCAGGTGTAATCTTGTCTTTTTGTTTTCTATACAAGCAGACATCAGACACCACAGTGCTAGAAAGACTTGAATTCCCATTACAATATTTTTACCAACTACTCACTCTCAAACATACACAGGGGAGAGAGAAATCATGGTTGGTGGTCACTTCCACACCATTCTCCATGCCACTTCAAGATCATCCTTGCTAAAGTCCACTACCAGTAAGCCATTCTTCAACAACACAATCAAGGTATCTGAGAATTTTAATTTCTCCTTTCACTCCTTCCACTTCAATTTCCCTCTTTCATGCAGTGTACTACTCTTTGTAATTGTGTTACCCACTTTCTGTGAAAAGTTTTATTCCTTTGTAAGAATAACCCCTCCAGGAAATTAAATTACACATATGAAAAGTTGAATCTTATGTTCATCATATTCAGATTCATTTTGCTTTTGGTTGGAAGCAAGTTTTAGTTAACTTTTTTGTGTGTTTGAGATGGAAAAATTCTGCAATTTGAAGGAAGGTTTTCAGTTTTCTGCATAACCCAGTTCTTGAAAGTGAAAATCTTGACGTAGGGTTGGATTAAAACCCTGAAAGGAATGCTGAAAGTGCAAGCAACTCAGAGGGGTTTGCTATAGGAGTAGTGAAAACTAATGAGTTTTACTGTGCTGCTGAAAGTGGTGTACTGGTTTTTGGTTATTGAACTAAGGAATTAATAATTTGTATCAGAATTATGGACAAGCAAGCAATGGAAACCGTAGCCGTTTGATGGAAGAGAGGGCACCCTCCACAGCTGAAGAATTCCAAAGAGTTGCTGAGGAAAAAGCCAGGGAGACGAAGGAAGGGGTAGCAACTCAGAATGTTGACAAGTTATGTGATGGTGCACAAATTGGTGACTCCAAGATTGGATCTGTCAAGAACTGAGATTATAATTTAGAAACCTTTTATCTGAGCTATCAGATTTCTATCTGTTATGTGCAACTATAATAAGATTATGTTATTTTCCATGAGCTTAATTGTAAGTGTTTTCTGCAGCAGCAGCAGCAGAAGAAGAAAAATAATTTAAGGTTTCAGTCTTTTACAGAGATATTATCAACCATTATGGGCCCATATGTGTTCATCCTTCATGTAACGTTTAGAAAATATAATAAGATTGATTTGATAGATTTAAAACCATGGAAAGAGAGATCGGTTTAACCCTCTTGTAACATATACTAGCATTGTGAATCTAAAAAAACTTGAAGTTCTGGGTTTCTAACTTTGGAATAACAAAAAATCTGGGGAAAACCTTCGACATCCTTGAAATGAGACTCTTCTTATTTTATCAGAGTATATGTCAAAGGTATTTATGTCAAAACATGAATATAGTTGAGATAATTGTAAACATAAATCTAAAAACAGTTAATGTACCTTTATTTATGTATATGAACTTATTTTTTAATTATGATAAACAGTAAATACATTTATGAGATATCTAAATAGATGTTTCAGCTATTTTGAACAAATTTTCAGACAGCAGTATCTCTTTTGGATAGATATATTATCTATAAGATTATTTTTTTTTATCAAACAGTAATTTTATAATTATTAATAAAAATATTTTCTCATAAAGAATGAGTATGTTGAAAATCTTAAATCTATTGTATATATTAAACAAAAATGCATGGGAACAATAGCACTAAACAAGTTGGTTTGTACTTTAAAAATAAATTACATTATGTTTGGATCATCTCAGAGAAATAGGTAAGAGAGATTAAGCACTGATGAAAGGATTAACTAATTCATGTAAAAGACTTTGATATTATCTTTTATTTAAAACTTTATAATATCGAATTTGCATATATATATATATATATATATATATATATATATATATATATATATATATATATATATATATATATTGTTTTGTAATGAATAAAGAGACATGGTTGTAGAAGGTTTAATACATATATACCTCTCTATTGTGGTATTGTCTGTTTTAAATTAAATTTTTATGA
The DNA here is from genome assembly GCF_029865625.1 of Vigna umbellata. Classification (NCBI taxonomy): domain Eukaryota; kingdom Viridiplantae; phylum Streptophyta; class Magnoliopsida; order Fabales; family Fabaceae; genus Vigna; species Vigna umbellata. The sequence goes on along the minus strand of NC_142168.1, from coordinate 60,850,246 downwards.
TTTTTTTTTTAGATCAGGTCAAAGTGTTTCTTATTAATGTTGGAAGTCTCACATCGACTAGAGATAAGGTCAATTCATACTTTATAATTGAGTGTAAACCTCATCCTACAAACTGGTTTTATGGGATTGAGTTAGGTTTAAGTTCATTTCTAACAACCAATTTGAAATCTCTTAGCAATGAAAATATGTATATACAAACTCACATATCTTGTTTTATCTTATAAAGGATTTTGTTTATATATGATACCAATACTTGGAAATTTATTGTTTTTAACAAGATTAGTTTGATACGTCTAATGTGTTGTATGACAGAGCAAAATAAACAATTGTGTGTATAATGTAGCTAGCCTTTTTCTTAGGTGTCAAAAGAAGTAAAATGTGATACTTATAAACACTTATTTTTGTCTTACAGTGATGTTCGAAAGGAAAATGTGTCTTTTCAGTGAAAGAAAAGGGTTGATGGTCCCTCCATTATGACCATGTTTATTTTTTGTGGTTGGGAGGTATCATCCACTATCATATACATTGGTATGAGAGGTAACATCACCAAACTTTACTACTTGGATGCCATTTACCATTATTTTCTTTCCTCTCAAATTAAATATAGATAAATATAAAGAAAATACTATATACAAAAGAAATCACATATTTATTATTATTAGATTTTAGGTCAAAAGTTACTTTTTTTATAAAGTTGAACTGTCTCATAGTTTAAGAATATAAATTTTTATATATAAAATATTTATATTTATTGTTCTATGTTTAAAAAAAATTCAATAAAACAATTCACAACAAACTAGTGTGTTTAAAATAGATGAAACTTGAATCTTGAATTATTAGATGGGAAACTCTTTTTAATACTTTTTATTCCCATTTAAATTATTGTTAGCTTTATTTATTGCATTGTATTAAGAAAAGAACATAATTTACGTATTTGTTAATTCTATTCTTATCCTTAACCGGTTCAAGCTTATCATTTAGTCTAATATGATCTTATCTTAACAAGCTTGTTCATTCTGATATTGTCTTGTTTGAGTTATCTTTTTGTGGATTTAAACTATATGCGTACACGTAATATATTTTTTCAAAAATGTGAAAGTATTATAAATATGTTTTTTGAAGAATTATATCTGTAATGCATGTGTGAACACAAAATTACTTGCACAACGTGTCTTAGTTTGTATGGAATACTATTTCATTGCATGAAGTGAGCATGGTAAATGGATTTGACTTAAATAGAACACAATGAAAGTAAATAAATTTAAAATATCATATTTAAGTTTAATAACCACAAAATAAAACCCATTGTTAAATCAAATCTTAAAAAAACACTACTATAAGAAAAATAAAAATAAAAATTCTAAAGTTACTACTGATTTAATCCTTCAATTTATTACTTTTTCCAAATCATAATTTATTTATTTTTAACAAAAAATTTGGACATGAGACTTGGTGGATTGGTGATTGAACATGTCGGTCCCGTTTTAACAAGCATACCTTCTATTATTTATGATTGAAAAGATAACACAAGATTGAATAGTATAGTGTAGTTGGTTGGAAAAAAAAAAGAAAATAGTGTAATGTATTTCATTATTTCTCATATATATTTTTAAAATTTTTAATTATTTATTTTTGGAAGAACGTGAGTAATCATCATTAGTGTAATCTCTTCTTCATAATTACATTCTTTTCATCAGCCACGATATTCAAACTCAAAATCTTACTTATAAGAATCTTGGTTGTCACTTTATTCAAATTCAAGATTTTGCTCTAGTCATTTTCACTTTCATTTCCATTTTCTTAACACATTTATCCGTTTTATTGATGTTTTAAATTCATATAAACTGTAGCGTTCTTGGTAAATTATTTACTTATTCTACACTCCTAACTTTATTTGGAATTGTAAAATCAACGAGAAAAGAAATTAGGGAAAGGAAATATATATTATTTTTTAGTATTAAGAATCTTGGGTTCTCAATTGGATGAGAGTACGGGAGTGTTCTGCTTGTTTATTTGTAATATTATATCATTTTAATAGCATGTAAAATATAATATTTTTTTATATTAAAGCAAAAAAGGTAGCAAACAGAATACTTTTTAATACTGTTTGTTTTTTTTATTTTTATCACCCCTTTCACAGATCTAAATAAGGAAAATGATTCACTTTCTTTTTTATTTCTATTCATCTGCATCACATATTTTTTTCACTTTATTTTTATTCTCCCCAATATTTAACTCCGACAAAAAAACTGAATATTAATAATGTAATAATGATGATAAAATCTTTCATGCATTGGATGAATAGATATCGTGCGATGAAAAATTAAAGCAGTGGGCCAAGTCACACTTTGGCACTCAAATTCAAAGAGAGGATGATGAAAATCATTACATTTATTGTATTTTTTTTTTCTTCCTTTGAGAGTGGATCGGAAAAAATTTGAAAGGATTTGAAGATAAATTTTTTTATCGTTTATTTGAGTGAATTTAAAGATAAATAAAAGTGAATTTGAAAATAAAATTTGTAAAAATTAGTATAGAATTGTATTGACGTGACAAATTAAAAAAAAATTATTTCCAAATTCACTCTCATTTATCTCTAAATTCACTCAAATAAACGACAAAAAAAATTATCTTTAAATTCTTTCAAATCCTCTCGGATTCACTCCCTGAAATTCATTAAAAAAGGCCTTAAAGTAATTCAGCACAGAAATTGTTAAAGCAAGAGAGAGAAAAAGAATAAAATAAAAGGCTTTGCTTTTACTGAAGAGTTTAGTTGCTTCACTTCATCTTGTTCCTCCAACCCTTGGTAGAATGTAAGATAGAAGATGACACGAGTTTGTTAGGTGAAAATAGAATGAAATATAGTGAACCAACTCTCAGTACATGTGGCCACAAGCCCATGAGAAAGTTCGGCAGGTTCATATATTCAAATACATCATTAAAAACCATATTTTTTTAGGCTGGGAGTCCAAGTAATAGAACTGAGTAAATTGATATAAAAATAAAAATTTATTAATCTATTATTTTAAAGTTTTAGATTAATAATAATGTCTATTTTTTACGTTATAAAAGTAAAGTATTATATAAGATTAAAAACTTATTATTTTATCATCAGGTTTTTGATTAAAAACAATATTAATTTTTTATATTATTAGATTTAAGTTTAATTAATGTTGTATCTGGTCAATATAACTTTTTTTCTATAAATGTAACATATTATTCTTTATTTAAGATACTTTTTTATGATTGGTTTTGTTTCTGACATATAAATAAGAAAGATTATGTAATAAGAGTTAATAAAATGATCATTTTACGTAATCACTTAAGAATAAATCAATTCTCTTATTCAGAAAATGACACATTTATTAAAAAGATTTACTGAAAATATATGAATCAACTATATAAATTTAATTTATATGAATAATGATCAATGATTTTAATCCAAAATTATATTTCAAAAACATTGTTGAACTTTGTTAATTTTATATAATATATGACATATACTAGGGTTTTATCTACAACTCCAAAAATCACTAAATCTTTCTTTGTAGTAAGAGTTTCTATTGTTCTCTCTTTTCTTCTCTAAAAGAAAAAGGCATTCCCTTCTCTTTCTTTCTTTTCTTTCTTTCTTTTGTTTAAAGTTTCTAAGGTTTCTAAAATACACAAATTGTCACCCTTCTATTTATATCTTAATATTTATAAAACAACATAATTCTATCTTTAATATCTCCTCCCTTATAATAATATATTTTAAAAACTAAATCTATCTAAATCTCTATTATCATTCTATCTTATGTCCATCAACTATCTTTAATTTTTTTTACACACTTTTACTTCCTATATCTTCCTTGTTTAATTTTTTTACCAGTTAAATAAAGGTAAAAGACCATTTTGCCCATAAACAAAAAATACAAATAAAACTAAGATTTTCCTTAACTCCCTTTCTCCTTATAATTGAAGTCACACCATTTAATCCTAAATCACCATTCTATCAACAAAACAATACATCACATTGGTAATATCATATACACACAAATCCTAAATCAATAACATATCAATCATGTCTTGTATTTAATTAAAATAACATTAAATAATTAACATAATTATGTTTTAACAAGATATTTCACACGTACACCTTATTAGACATATCAATCCTTAAAATATGACAAACTACAGTTTTAACAAAACTTTATTCATAAAACTCCTATTTTCCCTTCATCTTACAATTACTATTTAATTTATGCTTAATACCACAAAGGCAGAGTCTTTGAGTTATGAGATAACTTCTATTAATTGGGTTATAACACTTAAATAATATAACTTCAAAATAAAACAAAAAGTGGTAGGTTTTGAAACACAAATTCAAATTATGAAAAGGATAAAGTTGTGTTTTGAAATCATGGCTTTTAATTTTTCTTTCTTTTATAAAAGTTGTTTTATTCATAAGATTTCAATTCTTTATTTTTTTTTAAATGTAACTTTTACCAATAAAGTATAATATATATATATATATATATATATATATATATATATATATATATATATATATGTGTGTGTGTGTGTGTGTAATTATATTTATAAAAAGAAATAAATGAAAATAGAATGGGAAAAGTTCGTTAGTAGAGAATACGGACTTTTATAAAAAAATTTAAAAATTGAAATTACGTGTACAAAATACTATTAATGTACTATTATGTGTATCCGTTGGAGTCGTAGGGCCTCCAAGTTGTATCTATTGGGCCTCCAAGAGGAAGATGTTTAATTGGTTAAGTTTATGGGCTTTATTTTAACTTCTCCCAAGACAAATATAGATTTTAACGGAAAAATGAAAGTTATAGATATAATTTAATTCATTTTATATTTATATATATATATATATATATATATATATATATATATATATATAAAATATTATCATTTTGGTATAGATATAAATAAGTTTTATTAATTAATTCTTATTCGTGTAAAGACGACCTATTTAATTTTTTTTCCTTGTAGACCTAAAAGTAATATTACTAATTCTGCTAGTATAAATAAGATTAAACTAAATATAGGATTAACAATAACAAAATTAAACTGACAAAATTTTACAAATTAGTAATTTGCTTGTTAAGTATTTTTTGCATATAAAAATTAAATCAATAATTTTGTATATCATAAAATAATTATATCTTATCAGACAGAACAAATTAAATGGCCAAATTTGCGCTCCTAAAATTTCCAATTATTATATACTAAATTGACTTATTTCCTTTTATTTTCAATTTTTTAGTTTTGTAATAGCGATATTTGATGATTTGATATTGTGAAATATTACCTATCCCTTTGGATTGATAGAAAAAAAATCTATATTAATTTCCACTTCACTAAAATACAAAATATTAATTTTCAGTGTTAACACAATATTCCAATAATTTATTTTTAATATTTGTGAAATGTTCTTCCACTATAATTACTTTCGCATTTATATTTTGATAAAATTTTCAGAACATTTATTTCATCTTATTTAATGTAGATGATGACAGGCACGAATCTTCTACAAATATTTAAAAATTTTCAAAATTTTACATAGATATATAACATTTTTTTTCAAATTTCAAGTAGATAAAATATATTAAAATTAAAAAAGTGTTTCAAATAATTCATTTATTTTTATACATAAAAAGAAAAAATTGGGGCAAAGTCCCCTTCAGCTCCTACTAAGATTGAAAAGCTACTATTTTTATTGTTTATATCAATAAATTGGGTATTCGTTTAAAAAAAAGGGATAAATATATATAATACTCCTTTTAACAAGCAGATGAATTAGCCTTAAAAATTATTAATAGCAGAAATCTTGCCCATCTTTCCTTATTATAATAAATTATGTCAGTTAATGAATGACAAGAGTTATATTATCAATTAATAATAAGAGTTATGTTATATATCAAACAGTTATTTTACGTGATATAACAATTGTTATTTTCCTTATATACCATAATTAATTGTTATAATATATAGGGTTAAATATGTTTTTAGTCCCTAAACTATCAAGCGATTTTGTTTTTAGTCCCTGCTCAGAACTTTGATGGTTTTTAGTCCTTATAGTTTTGAAACTCTGAGTATTAGTCCTTAAAAATGGACGGTGTTAAGTTTTTGTCGATCTGGCAAACGGCGATGCCCAGCTGTGCTCTACACTCTCTGCCACGTTGCTGACCAATAAGAATCTCACGCTGGCCATTCTCGTTCTTCCTCAAACGCCCTTCTTCATCGTCTTTCTGTGTTTTCTCAATGCCTGTTCTTCTGTCTTCGCCACCCATTTGAACAACAACACCGTCAGCCTCACCAGTGACCTCGCCGTCCCAAACTCCGCTGCTGGCAGAGCGCTTTATGCTGTTTTTGCCCAATTTAATCAAATACATTTTACCTTACAAGTAAAGAGAACGAACTTATTCAATCATTAAAATAAATTATATGAAAACTCAGTTCCTTTTTCATCATAATAGTGACAATCCTTAAACGCCACACCCATCTCAACTTTCCGGTGTGATACAAGCAGAAATGCAAGCGGGGAACTAGCAAATTAAATTCTAGGTTAAACACTTCTTCAGCCGTCTCTTCCGTTCGAGATGGTTTAATCGAATCAACAACAATACAAGATCCCAAAGACAAGAGGAAACCACAAAAGGCGATCTAAGTAAAGGGAAAGAGAGATGAGAAGAGAAGAGAAGCGAAGCCGTGCAACGGAAATCAACAGGATTGGCAAACGAGATGAAAGAATATAAGTAAGAATTACAGATTGGATAAAAGGAAGTTCGTGGATGCGATAAACGAAAGGGGAATTAAAAAGAGGGGAGGATTAGGGAAAATACCTCTTTGGAATGGTGGAGGCACTCGAGGTAATCTTCACGGAGAAGACCACAATCCGTGGGTTCTCGGCAGCGAGACATGCATTCGCTGAAATCCATCCAGAAATCGTAGCACCGACCTTTGTTGCCTGTAATTCCCCAGCCTGACGCCATTGTCTCTCTTTCTCTCTTGCTCTCTGATCTCACTGCTTCTTACAACTTCAAACCCTCTGCCAGCAACGGAGTTTCGGACGGCGAGGTCACCGGTGAGGCTGACGGTGTTGTTGTTCAAATGGCCACGTGAGCGTGAGATTCTTATTGGTCAGCAACGTGGCAGAGAGTGTAGAGCACAGCTGGGCATCGCCGTTTGCCAGATTGACAAAAACTTAACACCGTCCATTTTTAAGGACTAATACTCAGAGTTTCAAAACTATAAGGACTAAAAACCATCAAAGTTCTGAGCAGGGACTAAAAACAAAATCGCTTGATAGTTCAGGGACTAAAAACATATTTAACCCTAATATATAATGTAATTAATAATTATTTATTGATATTTTATTAATTATTACTATCTAACTTTTATATTATGATTAAATAAATAAAATGAAACAATATAAACTTTAGTATTTTATATAATGATTACAATTTGTTGTTATGAGTATAATTTTGTATTAAAAGGTATATAATAATTTTAATTTAATATTTAATTGTATCTTTTGTATAAAAATATTTTAATTTATAATTTTTTATTATATCAATCAAATTAACTTTTTTTACTTTTCATTCTCATCCTCTTAACTTAAGCTATTACATTTTTTTTCTTCATCCTCTCATTATCATCTCAACCAAACATTAAAAAAAAATGACATTATAGTTTCAAAATTAATTTTGCGACACTTTCTTTACAATTTCTCAAAGTAAAAGTGTGAAGAGTTGATACACACCACGCACTCGTAATGCGCGTGAACCAAATAGGAACGAAGAAAAAAACCGTTAAATGGGAACATGATCTGTGCTGGGTTTTCACATTTTGAACGTCGTGATTGTGACCAATGCATGAATTTTGAGGACTTAAAAAAACCGAAACATCATGGCACCAATTCCTGCTTGATTTTCGTTTTAGGTTGCTTTTCTATGTGACCATTCCTTCCGCAAATTCTGTTACAACAGAAAAGAGAGTTTTGGGCTTTAACTCATGCCCTTGCAACCGTAATTAAAGGGAAAAAAAAACCAGACAACCAGCAGAGTTATGCAGACAAAGGAAACCCAAGAATCTCGTGAATGTTTTAAAACACAGTCTTTTCAGATTTTTGGATCTTCTATCTCTGTCTCCATTCTTTCATACTCCAAGTATGGCATATTATTATTACACTTACTCTTTTGTGTCGGTGGCTGCAAGTGACTATACTACCATTAGACTCACCTGTTCTTTTTGACGTTATTTTGTATTCCAAATGATAAATTCAAATTCTAAACTTTGAATGAAACTATAATAAATATGACAAAAAGAAAAAAGCACGTTTGTGAATTGTCCGAAGTCAAAGGGACATAACATAACCCACTTTCATTACTTAAACAACTAATTCCAATTGCCAGTAGAAGAAGGGGTACACTTTCCTATTCCACCTATTGATTCTATAATTTGTATTGTCTTACTGTATAGTAAAATCACGATGGCAGCAAAAAAGCCATGAAAAGAATTCTCTGGTAGGGCAGCAAAATTTTCTCTGTAACGTTAATTAGCTAGAAGCTATCAACGGAGATGATAAATAAACATCACCATGTGATTGATGCAATCTAGCAAAAACCCCTACTAAAGCTGCAGTATTGTAGGTGCAAGCCTCTGTTTGGATGTAATTTGATCTCTCGTCTTTAAATTCGTCATTCATATCGGGCCCACCAACGAGGGCCCCAGTTAGTACATTTGGATTGGGTTCAACGCGTCCATACCAGCTATCATAACCCTGGATGCACCCGATAAAACCCTTGTTTTCCTTTGATGATTCAATGGATGCGCCCCTATGGTGCACCCTCTGGGGGAAATCGGGACCGTACCCTACCATGTAACTCATACCCATTGGATTAGAACCTAAGATGTAATCAACCTGTGATTTCGCAAAGGCGAACATCTCGTCTGGGCCCACCTCGCCCTTTTCGCAATGCAGCTTCTGATGTGTGGCTCGGAGGTGATCAGAATACAGTGTGAGAAGAAACGACGCCGTTGCCACGTACTGCATGTTGTTCCATTGGCGGGTGTACAGTAACCCTCCTGGGGTGCGCTCCACGTTACTCACGTTGTTGAGGTTGAGGCACGCGCAGAGATAGTGCTCGGCTTTTGAACGATACTGTTTGAGTACGACTTCGTGCTGCTTGTGTTTCTTTTCTTCCATCGATAACTGTCGTAAGGAAAATGTCGGTAAGCATTTTTCATTATTTCATAATAAAATTAACATAGATGCTTAAATCACTCTCAATCATAAACTGGTTACAAGTGATTGTTAATATTGATAATCACATTACATTATTTTAAAGAGTTAAATAATATATTTAAATTATAGTCTATGGAGAAAATTTTAATTTTTTAAAAAATTTATTTAATTATTTAAAAATAATTTTTACCATGGAATTGGGAAGTGTGTTACCATGGAAGCAATGGCTTGAACACCAGCATATTTAACATCCCAGCTGAATTCATTGATGGCCCAGGTGGTCCCACCAAAGTCATGAGCATTCTCGAGAAAATAGTTTAAATATTGGTCCTTTTGTGTGGCCCTATAAAGCCAAATAGCTGCCCATAGCAACTCGTCCATGTAGCCACTAACCGAAGCATAATACTCTTTAGCCACTCCAACACTCTCATCATACTTCCCCTTGTACTTGTCACCAAACTCAAACAACTACAACCAACAACAAATTCACCATCAAATTCAAATTAATCTAACTAGTCAATGTCAATAAAACAAATACCTGTTCTGCATGATGCAAAAGTAGTTGAGAGTAATGTGGGTTTGTTCTCCTAAACACCATGGATGCCGCCGCCAATGCCGCCGCAGTCTCACCGGCCACATCCGAACCAGGGTTGTCCGCATCCACCTTGAAAGCTCGCCGCGATGTCGTCATGTCCTCCGGCCGCTGCCAACAGTAGTGATCAGTGTGGCCGTCACCCACCTAAACATGTTCATTCATAATTAGGCTACACACATTGCTACAGAAGGATTCAAACATTCTTTTCTAAATGAGTAAAACTTTTGTATGTTATACAAAATGATTTGAGACAATGTGATCTTGACTAATCTTTATTTCACGTGCAAGTCTAATCATACTCTTAATTTAATAAAAAAAAATTAACCATATGAAAATTCACTAAGACTGTAAAATCCATGTTTAACCAACATTAAGCACTTTAACAATCTCGTTAATAATATTATAATTTCTAATAAATTTTAAACAAATGTTATAAAACTCCATGTTCATGGCAGGAAAACAAGGAGAAATCCGTTACTCTTCCGACATTAGGATCGATTCCTCCTGTTAATTTGGAAGAACCATTGAATTCTCAACGGCGGCGCGTGGGATGATTAATTTAAACAAAAATGAAAAATATCTGGAATTGCATGGAGTGAATTGAATTACATACCTCAACCCAAAGAACATTGGGGTGTGTGTGTGCCTTTATGAAATAGTCAGTTCCCCACTTGATGGCCTCGAGCGTGTGAGCGTACTCGCCGGCAGCCGCGATTTGTTGGCCGTACTCTATAGCAGCCCAGGAGAGGAGTGTGACGGTGAATGCCATGGGCAAACCAAATTTCACATTGTCCCCTGCATCATAGTACCCTCCCACCAAGTCCACCTAAAAATCCCCAAAAACAAGAACCACAATGTTGGAACGAGCGAAAAGAAAACCCGAAAAAAGAACATAAAACAAAATACGGTTTGAGGTTTGGATGTCATAGGAAGCAATGGAGCATGTACCCCTTGTTCTAGGCCATCGGTGAGGGCAGAATGGTGACGCCAAGTGACCCTTTGGTTGTAGGGTAAGCGTCCTGAACGCTGTGACTCGAAATAGAGTAGGCTCTGGGACAGGGCGTGGCCATAATTGAAGGACTCACATAAAGGGAGGAAGATTGTAGTGAGAGAGAGTAGTAACCAAATACAAGGTGCCAAATACCGTATGTGAACCTTCTCTTTCTTCATTTCTCCCTCTTTTCAATCTTTCTCTCCTTCCATTGTACCTTTCTTTCTCTTTATATATGGTTTGCTCAGTGTTGGGTTTACAATTTTACCATGTCGTTTTCATAGTTTTTCTGCATTCTCTTTTGTCTCTCCTTTGGTTTGTCAACCATTGTACTCTGAAACGTGGCGCGTGAAAAACATGTTAGAGTTAATTTTTCCGCAATTTAACATTTTGAACTGTAAGGAAATTAATTTTGTCATTCAAATTATTTTCTTTCAACAGCCATAAAACGTTTTCTTTTTTTATTTAATCCAACCTATAATTAAAAATCTTAAACATGAAATTATATGTACACTAAAAATTCCTGTTCAATGATTATTCTTCCCATTCTTCAAACTTTCCCTCTTTTCTTTCACGTGTTTTTATCCGTTTATTATAGTATATATTAATATCACTTGTTGTAACTGTTACTGGTATAAAAAGTTTTAAGAAATAATTAAGATTATTTTATTGTATTTAATTTAACTGCATTTTGTAATGATATAAATTTGGTTCTTTGACTAAAATTAATGAAACGGTATGATTTTAGTTATTTTTAATCAATTTTATAACCTGGTAAAGAGATTCAAGCATGAGTATAAACGTATAAACGTATAGAGTATTATAAAGTTTTTTTTTACTAAAATTATATATTATTGTTGTTTGGGTTCTGTAATTAGAATTAGTATTTCACATTGCTGAAATGCAAGTTTTAAAACAAAAAATTATATTAAACTCTAATTATTAATAAAAATTAATATTTATAGTGCTGTAGATAACTTTTATTCTTGTTTTATATATATAAAAACCATAGTAATGAGTACAGTACCTTTGAGAGCATTTAGGAAACCATGTAATAAAAGAAATCCAAAAGACCAATGATAAATAAAACATTAAAGTGGAAGTGTGTGAAAAGGTAATTAAAAAAATAACATGAAAAATTTCATTCAAAATTTTCTTTTAGCAATAATTACAGATTCATTTTAATTTTTAGAGCACAATATGCAAGCTTTCAGCCTAGTGTTATTCCAGGATACATTGTTAAGCATGAGAGGTTAGCGGTTTATTGATGAAAATGGGCCAAATTTATGGGCCGATGAGCATATGTGTTTCTGGCTCAATGGGCTCATCCACCACTTCAGCCTGCGAACATTTCTCATATTGGGCCCAAACTATTAGTTTTTTAGGTGTTGCTCCCTCTACCACCCCAAGTGCTCCTGCACCTCCCCACTATTTTCTTTTATTCCAAAAACACTCTACACATCTCCACTATTTTTTTTTTATTTTAAAAATACCCTACACCTTCTCACTATATTCAATAATCTTTCTTTTTCTCTCTCCATATTAATGAAGCATTCACATGGTTCAGATTTAAACTTGTGATATATTGTAAAATTTTATTTACATTTTCCCTTAAATAAGTTTGATTCAATCTTATTTTCACTGTTCAATATATTTTTTTTTCTACAAATTACTTAATAAATGGTAAAATTTTGTTCTAAATTTCTAGAAAAATGTTTATATATATGTGTGTTTTTTTTACATTTAATATCTATAATTTTAATTTTTAACATTGTATTATGTTTTAACTTACTGACATGTTTGACTCAGATAACTTGAATAAAGTATTTAATTTATTAGATAAATAATATAAAAATATTATTAAATACTTAAAATATAAAAGAAAAGTTATTTGTTAAAGATTTGAAATTTATTTAATTCTTTCGTCATTATAAAGTTAGTATATAATAATAATAATAATATATTATTTACTATTAATATTATTATGTTTATTATTTTGTATTTGCATCTAACTTTTAAGTTTATAAAATGGAAGTGGTAGAAGCACTAATATTGAAGTTTCCTCTCAAATTTATATTTTGCAATATATCACAAGTTTAAATCTAAGTCATATCAATGCTCGATTAATAGAAAGAGAAAGATTCTTGAGGTTAGTGGGTAGGTGTAGGGTATTTTTAGAATAAAAGAAAATAATGGGAAGGTATAGAGTATTTTTGGAATAAAATAAAATAGTGAGGAGGTACAGAAGCACTTGGGGTGGTGGAGGGAGCAACACCCTTTTGAAAATTAGTAACTCGAGGAACGTGTTCGGTTAAACGGTCACCAACGTAAAGGTTACCTTTTGTACTGACGCTCTTATACATTTTTCATTATTATGGAATACTTTCTAACATATTATTGTAAGTGTATGATCATTATTCTAAAATCTCAGGATTTTAATTAATAACACTTTACCGATGAAAGCATGAATAATGCCTTAACCTACTCTTCTATTTTAATTTTGCTGAAAACGACAAAAGAAAACTGTACTATATGGTGTAGAAGACCGATGGGAAGTGGTCAGCACCTTCAATAGGAAGGAACCAATCGGCAGGTATTCAGTGACATTAATGGGTATAAGTGTATTGCATTTGTGGATAATCAGCCAGTAAATACATAACTAGTGACCAGGTAAAGTTTGATTTTCTGAGATATATAAAAACCTTTGAGAACACCATACTGACTTGAGCGTCAGAGTGTTTTCTTGCAGGTCACCCCTTGCTGAGCCGATCAGAGAAGGAGAATTGAGCCATTAGCGCACTTTGATAGAAAGGAAACGCGTGAAGCACTTTAAACGTAAACAAAAACTATTCACAAACCTTGACAATATTAGATGTTATAAAAAAAATATCGAGACTTTTAAGAAAATAAATTTATGAAACTTTTGTGATTTTATTTTCACTAGTTTTCGTGTAGCATATATTCAATGATATGAAATGAAATGTATAGTGGCAGTTATTATTAAGAAATTGAACAGTATATATAAGTGGAACTTATACCGACCTAAGATAGGACCAATCCAGATTTTAAGTGTAGAAGCGTCTAACCTTATTATTGTGTAAGACTTTTAAAGTTTAGTGTCAAAATTGGGGGATGCAAGTTGACAAACAGTTTTGACTTATTAAGAAAAAAAAGTTCCATTCGATGTACAAAATATTAATTAAATTAATTGAATACACGTATGTGTGCCAAATATAAATGTATGTTTCATATAATAAATATTTGTGTGGCTCTTGCTTGAGAAAACACTCAAGTACAGTTTTCTTAACAATATGTCCCTTTTACTTAATTTGGCTAACATGAACACGACTCTGCCGACTACTTTGAGTTCTTCAATTCTCCATTTTGTGCACCAAAAACCCATGTTGAGTGTTGAACCGAAAGAAAGCAAAAAAAAAAACACCCTCCAACTCCAACCACCTCTCTTTTATTAAAGAATTATTGAGTTATTAACACAATATTTCTTCTTAAATATTTTTTCAAATTCATATATAAAAATTATCATAGTTCAGTATAATTTTATCTCTAATGTGTTTTGGATTGCATACGTCTCGTGACCTAAATTAGATAAATTGAGTCACAATTGAAAAGTTTAATTCTAGATAGGATAATTATTAAAATAAATATTATTGTGGGTAATATCAATTATAGTGTGACATATAATAGATTAATTGAGTCACAATTAAACGGTGACCCTTTAAATTTTACGTTTTCAAGTAAAAAAGAATAAGATTTTGGTTATTAAATATAATTTATAACTTAATGATTTATACCATTTTGGTTATCAAATATAATTTCTAATTTAAGTGATTTATGTTTGATCCAACAAATAATATTACAACTATTCTTACTACAGTGGAACAAGTGACAAAACTTGAGTGAATTGAAAATTTTTTATGAGTGTTTTTAAGAACTAAAACTTAAGGAGATATCCACCTAGAAAATAGCTATAACACTTAAGTAAGTAAAAAAAGTTTTAATCTTTTAAGTAAGAGAGAATGAGTGTGTATTTCTTGGTTATATCATTTGTGTATTTATGGGCATGGTAACTTGTACAATAAAACTAATAATACTAAGAGAATATCAAGTAATATTGACAAATATAACTACATGATAATTAGAAAATTAATAGCGATAATGTGACGTCTTTCTTAATTTACCAAATATTATATAAATATATGATATTAAAGAATATGTAATCAAACTATTGATATTTGATCATATATATTGTTAATATATGAATATTTACAACAATAAATATATCTCCTAATATCTTATAATCATGTTAGGTTAATGAACTATAAGACTTTGTTATATCCTATTATTCAACATATCTATTAGATCGAGTGTGTACATAAGATCTTTATTTAGGAGTTTGATTATTGTTGAAAAATACTTGTTGTAATTATTACGGACTCTTGTAGGTTTTGTAAGAATGATAATTTATGTTTAAGACTTAAAATTAACACTTGTGTTAGGTCAAATATATATTTTATTGTGATGAAAGTGTTAATTTATTCCTTCATCCGTAAGTATTTGTAACTATTAAATGGTCCCATACACATTTGGTTGCATTTATAACGCCAAAGTCACTTGGCTTTTTGTGTAGAACAGAAGAAGAATGCTGCATTTCACCGACTTAATCAGAGGCCAATGATTATTGTGTATAAAAATATCAAGCATCATTCATTTATTTTATTTTGTTGATAATGGTACGTCATTTTTTTTCCCTTTTTGTCATTTGTACATACCGTAATATAAGAAAAGAAATTAAGATAATAAAAAATTGCACAGATATAAAATATGTTTGCGTATAATTATATCCTAGCATTGTTCTTTTTGGCAGTTTCCGTTATTTTGGACTAAAATAATGTTAGATGAAGATCCTTATGTAAACACTCTATTTAAAACAGACCAATTATTTATTAAATTATAAAGAAAGGAGCAACTTGAATTTCGAGCTGTATATGTATCACTATCTTAGGATATGGATAACGATTACATCCATCTCTATTATTTTAATAATTTTGAATAAAGGAAAATATGTTTGTAGTAATTACATTTAACATAATAATATTGAAATTTATTTTTATCTATAATTTTATATATTTTAGCTTTAATTTTAAAAATAAATAAATAAAATTATTTAAAGTTGGTGGTGTTACATTTTTTACATATTAAATAACATTTCAAATATCAAATAATATAAACAATTTAAAATTCATCCGTTAATTTAAAGTATCTTTTAACATATTAAAAAAGTTTAACTAAATTAGTTTAAAAAATTATATCTGTTTATCTTTAAATATGAAATAAACTATGCCAAAATTCAAAATAAAAGTTAATTTTATTTAAATGTTTTAAGAAATAAAAACATATTTATTTAACCTTTTGAAAATAATAATCTATTTTCATACGATCATTCCCATAATTTAGTGATCTAAGATATTTTTTAACACTAAAATATGTAAAATAATTACATGGCCCAAATTGAACTGATTGCAATTACACGCTTACCCAAAAGTCGTTATTTTTGGCAGCAGAAAAGTCATACTTAGAGTTAATTTATGGGTCACTATCTATTTAAAAGAGGATTAGCTTGAAATTTAATCTCAATTTTATTTTTTATAGCCCCAAATTAAACTTAATTAATTCTGAAATAGATGTCCTAATCGATAGGAGAAAATAACTTTGGCGAGTCTTTTGTATAAAAATTATTTAAATAATTTTAAGGCATTAAAATATTTGTTAATATTAAATTTAATAATTTTTTAATATGTTGTAATTATCTATTCTAAGCATATAAATATATTTTAAGTTTTTTGTCTTAAGTGATATACTAACTGTTTATGATATATTAAAAATAAAAAATTGACAACATTCAAAATTATAATTTCAAATTAATACTAGAAAATAAACTATAAGCGTCTAACTAAATTTGAGTCATTTTTAATATAAAAAATTATAACATTAAACTTAAACTATTAACTGAAATCATAAAAATGTAATTATTTTATTTATATTAAATAATAAATGTATATTAACTTTAAATAATTCAAATAGTAATTATGGGAACATTATTTTCATTGCTTTGCACATGGAAATAACTATGCTTAAAGTAAGGTGAAGTGAAGTTTCTAAAAGACCTAAAGGTCAAAATAATGGAATTAATAATTTAGATTTGAGTGAAAGAAACATAATTTGATTTTGGAAGTAATTGTTGTAAGATTTCATAGTTTGATGCATGAAATGAGAAAGAAAACACAGGTCTAGCCACCACACATTGACACACAAGTCCACCTTTGACAATTCCCACCGAATTTTCCATTCTCCTTTTCAAGTCTTTTACTACAACTATGGTACCCTTTCTTTCATAATTCACTTTATTTTTCTTCACACACACAACAACGTCAGTGAACAAACAATAAATTTAATTATAATATTTTTGGGTGTGGGTGAGGGCATAGAATCAAGGTTACCTGTTCCATTTTTTTACAAGTTTAAGTTTTGTTGGGTAAGAATTTTTAACACGCGTGGAACATGTTAAAATCAATAAATGATCAATTGGTACAATATTTATGTAGTGATGCATGTGTTGTATGTTTAATACGTATATCTAGAAAACATATTTTGAAATTTTATTTATATTAGTTATGGGTTTTTATTTTTTTGTTAGTATAATATCAGTTTAATCATT
Organism: Vigna umbellata; assembly: GCF_029865625.1. Taxonomy (NCBI): domain Eukaryota; kingdom Viridiplantae; phylum Streptophyta; class Magnoliopsida; order Fabales; family Fabaceae; genus Vigna; species Vigna umbellata. The sequence goes on along the minus strand of NC_142168.1, from coordinate 60,832,668 downwards.
GGTTAATATTAACATGTTGATTTGTGATTATCATTTTACTATTCTGACATTCTGTATCCAGTTTGTCATGCCGCTCAATTAGGATAGTCGATCAAATATAGTTGGTTAAGAATAGTCAATTAAATGTGAGTTGGTCAAAAGATATAAGACCAAATATAATCGACAAATGATCAACTTATATGATATAATCTAAAATAGTTTGTAATTGACCTAATTTGGTTAGATATAATTAGTGTTTGAATTAGACTATTTGATTTTGATTAATGATTGGTCATTGCAAAAGTACGGTAAAAAAATATATATTTTTTTAATTTTTTACTATATTAAAAAATAAACCTTAAATTTAATTTAATCTTATTTAAGAAAAGATTTGTATTTTATTATAAATTAATTTTATTCTAAAGTTGACGTGAAACTTCGTATCTAAGACTCTCGCCCAAGAGAAAAGAAACTTGAATACAAATTGTATCTATCCATTCTCATTTACCTCAGTTTCTTTCAGGCGCTATCTTAAAACATTTAGATATGTGGGGATAGTTGTGAACAGAGAAACGGTATTTGAAAGAAAACCTAAATTTAGTAGTCGACGTTTGGCTACCTAATTACAAAAGAAATTATCATGGAGCTTCAGATTTTTTGGTGTGGTAAACTAGCGACCGTAATTAAAAAAAAAGAACAAAACAAAAAACATGCACTGTTCCTGATAACCCTGACATTGGTTGCAACACCAGAAAAAAGAAAATAGAAAATGGAAAACCCAAGTGGTTAAAAGAATAGTACGACGCTGCGATGATGATGCCTACTATTCATGACCACGAACGGATGAATTCTTATTTACACAGTAATGAATTAATGGATTCCAACTCCTGTTTTTGCAGTTTTCCCAGAAGAAACAAACCAAGCACAAGTCACCAAATCAAGCATCGCTGGATGGCAGATTCAAACGTTCAAATTTGAGCAGAATGATTGAAACTAGGCCCTGCTTCCGTAAATTCATTATTGTCTCTAAATAACCCAATCAAAACATGTACCTCCACTCTCCCGTTTCGTTTTTCATTCGTGACGTGTTCCTGTCGACAACGTTGTCCCATACACGTGGCGACAACATTGTCCCGTACACGTGGCGACAACATAGGCCACTACAAGATCCAACGGACACCTGAACTAACATTTTCTAATCTTCGGTCTTAGTGCTGGTAAAATTTTCTAACCTAACATGAGCGGTTGCGAGATTGTGAATTGGTGGGTGGGTCTCCAACACGGGTCCCACACGGTTTAAAAGTGAGAGCTCTTTTCCCTCAACCCATCAACAACTCCACCACTCCACTATAAAATCCATACACTCCCTTCTCAACCAAAATAACTGCAACTTTTTTCTTTCTATATCATCATCTACGAGCTCTGCTTCTCTCAGAATCAGAGCATGGCTACTCTTGCATTTTCCTTCTTCTTCCTTCTCGTCTCATTCTTTTCTTCATCATCAGGTAACAACATCTCTCACAGCTTTTCTTCATGATCTCTCTGCAGTCTCAGTCTGTTCGTTTACAAAATTTACATTTAATTGCACACTTATTTTTACAGCTACTTTTTTTTTTTCGAATTTTAGTATATCAGAAACTTTTGTATATATCAGAGACGATGATTCAATAATGATACTAAAAAATGAAACAAGTAAACAAAAAAGTGCTTCTTAAGTTTTTGTTCGTTGACTGATTTATGGGCATGGCTATATTTTTTTACCGTTACTCCCATTCTCAGAAGCGGCGGGGTCCGTAGGAGTAAACTATGGAAGGTTGGCGAACGACCTTCCTACACCGGCGAAGGTGGTGGAGCTTCTAAAGAGTCAGGGGTTGAGCCGTGTGAAGCTGTACGACACCGACGCCACCGTGTTAACGGCGTTTGCTAACTCGGGAATCAAGGTGACGGTTGCCATGCCAAACGAGCTTCTCTCGAACGCCGCGGCGGATCAGTCCTTCACCGATGCATGGGTGAATGATAACATCTCCAAATACTACCCCGCCACGCAAATCGAAGCCGTCGCTGTGGGCAACGAAGTGTTTGTTGACCCCAATAACACGACCAAGTTTCTCGTAGAGGCAATGAAGAACGTGTTAGCTTCCTTAACCAAGTACAACCTCAACACCAACATCAAAATCTCCTCTCCCATCGCACTCTCCGCGCTCCAAAGCTCCTTCCCCGCATCATCCGGTTCCTTCAAAGCCGAACTGGTCGAACCGGTTATTAAACCCATGCTCGACCTCCTCCGCCAAACCGGTTCCCCTCTCATGGTGAACGCCTACCCCTTTTTCGCGTACTCAGCAAACGCGGATAAAATTTCCTTGGACTACGCGCTTTTCAAGGAGAACGCCGGCGTGGTTGATTCTGGTAACGGTTTAAAATACACCAACCTTTTCGACGCCCAAATCGACGCTGTTTTCGCTGCCATGTCAGCGCTTCAATACAACGACGTTAAGATCACAGTTTCCGAGACGGGTTGGCCTTCGGCGGGAGACTCGAATGAAATTGGAGCGGGTCCAGAGAATGCGGCTGCGTATAACGGGAACTTGGTTCGGCGCGTGTTGGGCCAGAACGGGACCCCCTTGAAGCCCAGTGAGTCCGTCGACGTTTTCCTCTTCGCGCTTTTCAACGAGAATCAGAAAACAGGGCCTACGTCCGAAAAAAATTACGGATTGTTTTACCCGAACGAGAAGAAGGTTTACGATATTCCACTGACGGCGGAGGGTGTAAAGAACGTGCCGTCGTCAGGCGTGGGGAAGAACCAGGTTCCGGCGAGTGGGGACGTATCGACGACGTCGCATCAGGGTCAGACCTGGTGCGTGGCGAATGGCGGTTCTTCCGAGAAGAAGCTTCAGAACGGTCTTAACTACGCTTGTGGAGAGGGTGGAGCTGATTGCACTCCCATTCAACCAAATGCCACGTGTTATAATCCTAACACGTTGGAGGCCCATGCTTCTTACGCTTTCAACAGTTACTATCAGAAGAAAGCACGTGCCGCTGGCACCTGCGATTTTGGTGGAACCGCCTATGTTGTCACACAGCCTCCTAGTAAGTATTTCTGTCATCAACTGTCATTTTTTCAGTTTAAAGAATCTTAAGAAAAAAAGGTTTTTAGGAAAATGTTTTTTGATGCATGAATTTTTGTTGAAACCGTGTTTGGTGAATTTGTGTTGCAGAGTATGGGAGCTGCGAATTTCCCACTGGATACTGAATGAAGAGAGATGGAGTGGGTGAAGCCTTTTTCATTTGGCAGTTTTTTCTTGTATTCTTCCATTCATTACATGTAAACAGGTTTTGATTAACCTGTCTTACCTACTAATAAAGTTTTGTATTTATTATTACTTTGTGGTCACTGATTTCTTTCACCTATTTATTTGTAATTATATCTTTTTATTTTTAATGTAGAAAAATATATTAATATTTTCACGACTTATATCTTATGCTCTCTTTCAAACACTTGTTTATTATATAAAAATTTAGTGAATATTCATGTTAACATATTTTAGCTCAATTATTTTATTTTTTTCATGCCAACACCAATCCATATATATTTTAAGTTAATATATAAAAACACATTAAAATAATGAACGAAATTTCGGCCTCGTCTCAGCATTTTAAGGATACGTGAAATTTGAGTTCAATCTTTTGATCCAAGGTAATCGATAAATGGACTAAGTTTACAGGGTTATTCGAATAAATCTTAAATTAAAACTCTAAAATAAAAAACGTAAACGACCTCTGTTTATGTTTTTTTATTTTAGGGTTTGTTGTGATGAGAATGGTAAAGAAAACCAACTTGAAAGAAATGAAAACTCCAAAGAATTTCTCCTTCTCACGGCAGCGGGAAAAGGGGAACAGAGTTCCGTGAATGGGTGTTGGGAAAGTAAAATTAAGGTTTCAAATTATTTAAAATAGGGTATAAGTAAAAATCTTTTTAACTTAAGGATATAATTGTATTTGAAATAATGTGGGACGGTGAAGGGAGCAACACCCAAATCTAAAATTACCCTAAACCTGCGAATCTTTTTCTATGAAAAAATAAAACATCTTGTAGAAGTATCTACTAAGAATTGTTCATATACTTTATTCTTCTTTAAGGATACTTTCATCCATTATGTTAGATATCAAGGAAAATCAATTCTGGTTTTAAAGAATACTCCTTTTTTGATAAATAAATGGAAATACTATTTTATATATTTATGGCAATGTCATTTTGATATTTGGGCTGGACTAGAAACGATCTATATAAACGAATTATCTCAGTATTCATTTCACTTTTTAGGCTATTTTTTAAGTATTCCACTAAATCTTTCAGTAGTACGAAGTCAAATGTTGCAAAATTCATTTCTAATTCAAATTGTTATCAAAAAACTTGATACAATAGTTCCCATTATTCCTCTAATGAGATCATTGGCTAAAACAAAATTTTGTAATGTAATGGGTCATCCTATTAGTAAGCCGGTTTGGGCCTACGTGAGGCCCAAGTCATACTATATAATCTTATTTTCTTGGCGCAACAATTTATTTTAAGTAATATTTTTACTAAATATTCTATACATGTTAAATTTAATATTAAAATATTGAGTCGTTGTGAAATGCATATATCATAAAAATGAAATTTAACTCGAAATAAAATAATAAAGTGTCTTACATTTTTAATTATAATATAATGAATTAAATATTTTTTATGCTGTCCCTGTAAATTTTTTTGTTTATTATTACAACCTCTCTTCAAAAAATTCTTATTATTCAATCGTTGGTCATTGTTTTCGTTTACAGCTCATCACTAACTATAACTAATTTAGTAAAATAATGTAAAATATCAATTAAACTTGTTAGATTACTTTTAAATAATTTTTATATTTTACAAATAAAATAATCACACATAACCTTTTATTTTTAAATAAATTGTGAATTAAAAAA
>NC_142168.1:60737348-60827627 GCF_029865625.1 Vigna umbellata | reverse complement strand
AATAATGACCTTAGGGTTTAATCAGGTTTCCAATTATGCCCCGGTTTGCTTATTTGAACGTTATTATGTGCCACTAGCGTGGAATGACGCGTGGGATTGACGCGTGTGGTTTCTCGATAGTCTTGTACGGTTGATTTTCACGCGCTTTGTGTTTATGTCATGTCGGGGTTTGTGGGTTCGACATAGTCCAGCTGGCAAGGACTAAACAGGAAAGCTGCGCTACTATGACGACACCGTTTCAGCAAGGTGACTAGGTTAAGAAAATGAACGGCACCGTTTCAACATTCGCATTCGTTCATTTGAATAAAATCTTTCGTTATTAATAGTCTTTTCAGATGATTAATGTCTTGGCTTAGCCGCACATCTTATCTATTTTTGCGCAGATTTTAATTTCACAAATATTATCACTGATTATATTTTAAAATTACATGTTTTATTTTTTATTTAAAATATTAAGAGTTACAATGAGTGAGATAAATAAATATGTAGAAAATAAATATGACATGTTAAGATATTTTTTTCATTTAATCTTAATTATATATTTTGCAATTGAGATTTTATTTTATTATAATGTTATAATCAAGTTTCAATTTCGAAAATATTATTATTATTATTATCGAGAATTAACAAACCTCTATCATGAAATATGAAACTTTCCAAAGCTTACTTGATTATCCTGATGAAAAAATTAAAGAATATTTTATATGAAATATAGAGAATGATAAAAAAATAAACTGAGTGAGTACTTTTATGATAATATGTTGTATTTACACTCATAGATAAAGAACATAAATTAGATTTCATTTCTTTAAAAAAATTCTCTTATTTAAAATATTTTTTGTAATCAGTTATTGTATTAATATCTCCATTAACAACATTTCAAAGTACCATTTTAGAATTAACAATATCTTATTTTTCTTTTTTAAATTGATCAAATAATCAATGGTACACAAATATAAACTAGTGTAAAAATACATTTTTTATACCTGTTAAAATGGGTTTTAATAACTGTTAAAATATGTTTCTATACATGATTTTGAGTAAGTATATCAGCACCGGGTATAGAATGTTCTCAAAATATGTTTTTATACATGATTTTGAGTAAGTATATCAATACTGGGTATAGAATGTTCTCATTTTTTTACACTTGTTACGGTCAGTTATAAAAGTATGTTATTTATACCTGACATTCTGTAACTGTTATAAAAGAATCTCACTTTTATACTATCTTGTCATAGAACAGACATAAAAGAATATCACTTTTATACCTAGTGATGTTATAACTGGTGTAAAAAATGCAATGCTATTTTTATACCTAGTAATGTTATAACCAGTGTAAAAAATGACTTTTTTAAAAAACGTTTGATTTGTTTGTGCTATTATCCATATCTGCCTAAAATTCAATTCCATAATACAAACAAAATAATCAATAACATTTCTTTTAACACATCAAAATATAATATTTACCTCACAAAATTTCTAAATATATATTTACATAACATAGTTATTTAACATCGTTACATATAAAATAGTTTCTAAGCTCAAAATGTAATATCGAAACATCTAATCATTTACAAATGGTTAAAAAAATGCAGTCCACTGCTTCCAAATATCCTTTATGACATGTTGTTCCATTGGAGATGTGTCATCAAATATCTACACATTGAATAGTTTGAGTCAAGTAAAACATTAAATATTTTCTTTGCCAATGAAATGTTTTCTTTGACTTATTACTCGCAAATATAAAGTCATATAATGTTATAGTCTGATTTTTAACTAAGCTTGCATTTGTATTTGTGATTTTATAAATGGTTGCACTACAAGAAAAAATTGAATTACATACAGTTAAAATTCGTATATAAGACCCAAAATTCGTATATAACAATTGGTTACGTACTTATAGAGACAAGTAATAATGTGATGGAATCTAATGTGACACCAAGAGAAATGAGAGGTGTCAAATAACTATATATACCATTAGTGTGCCAACACATCCTTTTGGGAAAGGAAAAACAATAACAAATGAAAAGAAGCATAAACTTTTTGTATACGTTAAATAATAAAACTGAAGAAGAATAACTCAATAATAGTTGTATACATATGCAAGTTATGCAATGAAATGAAAAAGATTTAACTATAAATTAATCTATCTATAGTCAAAGGAAAATGTAGATTCAATTGGTGTCATGGCCTCTCCTCAGCAGTCTGCACAATAATGTAGAAATGTTTTCTATTATAAAATCAAGCCAATATAATAGATATATCTGGGTTTGGATTTATCTTGAAACTGAAAAAGAGGATTGTCCTGAAAGAGTGGGTAAATTATAACATCCATAGACTACTATTACTGGGATTGTTACCGTTAAACAATAAAGAGAATCCAGCTAAAGCTTTTCAGAACATGTCCAGTTGCTAAGCAAAGGAACTGGCATGGATGATAAAGCAACGACCATAGAAGAGCTATCATACAAATAAAGAGTCACTGCCAAGTCTCAAAGGATGAATATCTAATATACTAAATCTAATCATAGAAGAGCTATCATACAAATAAAGAGCCACTGCCACATGTGCTAAAATAGATGCAAAGATTGAAAAAAGCACAAAAGCATTGTTACTTAAAATCATGCAAAAAGAAAAAAGTTGCAAAAATAGACTGATAAAAGCACTTTTTTAATTAAAAGAATAGAGTTGCGCAGACTAAAAATAAAATATATAGCACCAACGGCGAAAAAGTAAACAAAGATGGAAACACGAGAAGTGTAACACTAGAGAAAGGTAAACATAGGATAAAAATGCAATTCCATATATATAGTTATTATTCAATTGTATGATCACCAATCAAAGAAAAACTAAATTAAATAATAATATATAAATTAAATATTAATACATATATAAATATTCATAATAACAAATAACAATATTATTATTATTATTAATAATAAACTTATTATTTAAGAATTAAATAAATTAATTTATAACAATAATGATAATTGTAACATTTTTTAAATATATCATTTTATCATTTTTTAAAAATTGTTATATATCTCGAATCACTTACAAAATTTGATAATCTTTTTATTTTCTTTTAATTTTCACACTCTTATCTTCATCCAAATAATATCCTTTCTTTTGCTTCTTATTTTCATTTTTTCACTCCACTAAATCTGCTTCTAAAAACTAATACTCTGACACCTCGAAAAAATTAAACCTATATATTATTGAGAAATTAAGATTTGATAAAAAGACAGATTTTATACTGAGAAAGATGCTTAATATATATTAGTAAAAACATTGTAGTATTATAACATTGAGTATTTAAAATTTATAATATATTTCATAATTCTAGGTTTTCAAAATGTATAAGATTATAATATTATTAATTTATATTTAATATATTCATCCAAAATCAACTAGAAACACCAACATAGGTGGTCCTACTTGAAGCAATCAAGTAGTTTCTTTTCATTTTTTATTGAACCAAATATTTAGTTTCTGTTTTGTTGAATTGGTTCGAGGGTCGATCGTCTTTCCTTGTTTTGCTCTCTTTTGATCTTCAATCCTCTCCGAGAACGCGATCCACTCCGATAGGTTATTGACTTGCAGAAGACACTCCGACGCTCAAGTCAGATATGTTTCATAAGGAGGTCCATATTTTATTAGGATAGAAAAAGATATTTGTACCTGGATACCAATTGTATATTTATAAGACTTGTGGCAACCAAGTTCATTGATTAACCATTAATGCAGTATATTTTTGGACAATATAATCTGTCAATCACTCATAAATACCGTATATTCGTCCTTAATATGGCCATTAAACATATTAATTGGTCATTAATGACATTTACCTTTCCTGATTAGTTTGTCTGACAACCGGTCGATTGCTAGGTATAATACAGTTTCTTATTGTCAACTCAAACGATCATAGTTGAACCTTTTAAACAATTTGTAGTCGATCACATAATTGGCCTATACATTTATAACTTAGAAAAAATTGTGACTTATAAAAAGCAAGAAAGAAATATAGTTATTCGCAAAAGGTGATATTCATTCATATTGGTTCCTAGCAGACAAATTAGTATAAGTCATAACCTTAATATATTCAATCATAACATAAAACAAAACTAAAATAAGAAACAACTTATGCAACCTATTTTTCAACTACAACATCAAGGTTTGCCATCTCTTCATCCTCATTAATGGGTCGGCAATAGCACAAGGGCTTACCCTAGTAGTCTTTTCATCAGATGCATTTTCAACAACAACATCTTAGTCATGGTCATCTTATAAGTCGCCTTAGCATCCATTACATCATCCACGTCCATTGTACGACCTTTAAAGATGTCCTTGTCCACGTCGACCTACCTAAGCGTTTTATTGAAGCCATTAGTATGCTTAAATATTATGTACTTCTATAGCTTGACCAAATTGACCTCCTCTCTTGTCAGGCTTCTTGCTCTGTTAACCACCTTTTTCAACTCGTTATTTTCCTTTTATAAATCCTTTTTCTCATTCTTTAACTTCTTTTTAGAGTTGAGGCACCTTGTTTCCAAGACTTCATTATTGTTTCTCTCTCTTTAAGGGCCTTTTTATCTTCAGTCCATGCGTGTTTGTTAGTTTCATTATTATTCTACATATTGGCCATCTTGTTCTTCTTCTTGTCGACCATTTCCTTCTACAATGAATTAGCTACCCTGTGGTCGAGCACTAGTGATAGACTCTGAAATTCTAATAGTGCACATATAAGGGTGGTTGGTTCAATCTCCTCCACCACCTTTAGTTTACTATCCCTTAAGCTTATTTATATGTCTCTATGCATGTCAGTGAAGGGGATCTCCAAACCACCCAAGTCAATAGCCTTGACCCCAAAACTAGAACTTCCAGCTTGGGCAAGGAGCTTAACCCTCAACTTTTTTCCATCCATGTCAACGCCTTATAGCTTTAGAGGCACATTCCTCTTTGTGTCTTTTTAGGGTCGATGTGTATCCACCACTAAGCCCTTTAAGGTAGGCACTTAGCCCTCCCCAATCTTCTTCGCCTATTTTGCCATTTGGTTCCTCAACTTCTCAAACATTCTTTCATCATTCACTATCTTCGCAACATATTCGGCCATGTAACCTATAAACACCATAAAATCTCCATATTAGCTAAAAAATGAACTTCTTTGTGACAAATCTTCATTGACTAATTAACCTATTAGATTTTTGCATTATATTTTTGTTTTAAATTTGCGTTGTTCTTTCAAACTCAAAAGCGATCGTATTCTTTCCTATATAGGATTGTATCATATGGCCCCATAGTGTATTATCTGGTATTTAAATTGTATCACTCCTTATACCTAAAGGGGTTAACTGTCTAATGAAAGAAAAATTTCAAGTTATTATTTTCATCATAAAAATATGATTAAAGAACTCGTTCTTGAACTTTTTAAATGATTAGGAATGTACCCCAAGCAATCAAGTACTCAACCTACTTACTAGAGACAATTAGGTAATCAAATCCCTTGGTCGAGTAAGGTAAAGATGAAAGAAACATTCAAGTGAAGGGGATAAATAAATGGCTCAACATATTAATCTAAGGTCCTAAAGGAAACCCTAACTGTTTGGATGAAATTGTGTTGGCGCAACATTTAGAAGACGAAGAACACTGATTGTTAACTCATCGAAAGGTAATCGAATGTGAAGTTGTAGAAAAATTCCTCCTCATATGATAGCAACCTCTTTATGTTAGGTTGGGCAAAAGCTAGGAGATATGCATGGAGGGGTATTTCCTTGGATGGATGGTGTGAAAATGTTGTGGTAAATGGTCCAAGGATGATGAGCTAAGATGTGGATGGTGTAGAAGCTCATGGCCTCTAGGAGATATGGTGGTGGTGATGTAGTTTTTGGTGGCTCCAAGAGAGGTGAGCCCAACTCAAGGAGGAAGATGACTAGAGGGGCCTTTAGGATTGCTCTAGGTAAAGGTGTCTTTTATACCCTAAAAGCAAAAGGAAACCCTAAAGGTCAAGGCTTGGATTGGAGGCCTTCTAGGATGGAGACAAATGTCCAAATCCTCTCCAATGGTGGAAGGACAAGTGGTCACTCATAAAGCAAAACATCTCTAATCCTAGAGTGTCATGTGACCACTTCTAAAAGCAAATCCTCTCCAATGGAAGCATGACACATGACACTTGGTTTTGATGTCTAACTTAAGAAAAATCTTATGCTAGTTAAGCCATAATAAAAGCATTAAGCAAACCTACACTACATGGTCAAATACAATGGCTAAACAACCTACACTACTCTTCAAGTTATGCTCCATGATAGCTCCAAAGGTGGTCCACAAGGTAGAATTAATACCATCTTCAAGGATAACTTTCATTCTTTTTGAAAGTGTTTGACCATGGCTAGGGGATTTGCCATCACCGTACCCCTTTTGGTCATGATAAATATTATCTATGACACTTACCCTCCTAAAGGACACTATATTCTTTGTCCCCACTCTCAAACATATATATATATATATATATATATATATATATATATATATATATTATTCAACCAAGAGTTCAATATTCTTTAACAACTAAATTTGGAAAAAAAGACCCCTTACTAAGGGATTTACACACTTGTAAAACCTTCTTCAAGGTAGTTTGAACTCGATATGCTCCTCAAAAAGATCCTTCATATTCATAGTAATCACCTTTATTTCCACCCCCAAAGCCTTAGACGATGATGCATCGAAGGACATCGAAGTCCGACTACTATCATTATTCGTCTCCTCCTTGGAACCATATTCGACCCACTATGTAACATACCTATTACTAATCGGCTCTCGAGTTATGAAATTTTTCCATAAAATATCGATAACAAAGAAAATTCTCAAAAATTTGGTGCTCAATTGAGGCAAATGAGCCCCTATTTATAGCAAAACTTCGCAACCTTTCACCTTCTAATCCCTTGTCCTCAACCATTAGATCTCTCCATAATTTAAGGTTTAAGGATCACGACTTTTCACCTTTCCAACATTGCCTTGTTTCCTGTGCAACCTGACAACCTTACATCTTCCATGTCTGATTAGATCTGACTCATCATACTTACAATCTCTTTGTCGTTACGCTTTTCAAGGCTAGAGGGCTACTATACATGTAGGACAAACTAAAGAAATACAAATTTTCTTTGCACAAACAAATGATAACATACTAACAACACGAAGACTCAACTACAAACATATCGAGCCTGAGAGCTAATGTACCATATATGTTCAAGGACATCTTGGTACATGTAAGATGTCCTCAAACCTCATGGTCTGAACCACGCGAGGAAGCGGCATGGCCAAATATGTGTCACTAAGGACATGAGATATATAAGAGCATATTAACCACATACATTCAAGAGTAATCAACCCTCAAGCTCTGACCACAACCCATAGCATGGTATGATCGACTATATGTTGACGAGGAAGAGTCAACATATGGAAAGCCTACATAAGGTGGTAATTAAAGCATGATTAAGCAGATGAATTAACCACAGACTAATAAACATAATTATAAAAGCCATAAATATAGTATAAATAACATAAAATATGAGATAAATTAATTATGTTCATTTATTACAATATTAATTACATTTTGACGTACTTGACTAACTTAAATGTTAAAATGTCTTCTATAAGTATAACCCCTTGCTTGATTGGGAAATGACAAATATTGTTGAGAAGAATAAAGACTCTTAAAATTGAAGGCTTAAAGCGTTTGAAATGTTTCTCAAAGTCTTCCCAAGATATACTTGGTTAGATAAGAACATTCACAATCCCCACTACAATGTCAAACACCAATCCATTTCAATTTCAGAAGCTCGTAGAAGCTTTTCCATTTAACTAGTCAAAATTTTGTAATATTATTAAAACATTCGATTTTTCAATTAAAAGAATTTAATTTCTGTAAAAAAATAATTCAACACACGACAAACGTACATTGTTTCTTACATTAAACAAAATTTAATGTAATTGAAAAGGAAGTACTAAATTTATTATTTTTTAAAAATAAAATAACCAAATCATAATTTTGATCCGTGAAATATAATTGGGTTAAATATGTTTTTAGTCCCTAAACTATTGACCGTTTCTGGTTTTCGTCCCTCTTTCAAAGTAAGGTACAATCTGGTCCTCATTTTTTCGAAAACGTTCATTTTAGTCCTCGAAAACTAACACCGCTTAAAAATTTGATCCTCATTTAACAATAAAATGAGGACTAAAACCAAAATTCCGAGGATTAAAACAAACATTTCGAAAAGAATGAGGACCAAATTGTACCTTATTTTGAAAGAGGGACGAAAACCAGAAACGACCAATAGTTTAGGGACTAAAAACATATTTAACCCAATATAATTTTACGAAAAAAAATATATTTAACCGTATTAATAAGTCATAAAAATAGTCGTGAATTAAAAAAAATGAATTTACTTTTTTATTGAATTTTTTATTATATTTTAAAAATATTTTCATAAACATTAATTTTAATATTTTAAAATATATTAAAAAACTATTATAGCATACTAATATCAAATATTTTAAAAATTTAACAAAAAAATATATAAAAAACTCGTTAGAAAAGCCGTACGCCCAAAATTCTCATTAAAAGGCACAAACAACTAACAAAACAATACTAAAAATATAAATTAAAAGAAAAGAATACTAAATTCTCATTAAAAGACATAAACATCTCCGAAAACAAATTCTAAAAATATAAATTAAAAGAAAAGAAATATTAAATGATATTCAAGACGCATTAAAGAAACAAGTGATACAAATACGTCACTTCTTGCTTTGGTTGGGAATCAAACCCACCATTCTCACTGTGCATCACTCTCTTCCTTCCTTCTTCGTCTTATTCTCCAACCCACACTAAAGCCTTCCTATTTTTGTTCTTTTCTCTGTTTTGCTTTTTTCAAACGGCGTCGCTTCAGAGGTTCAGCGATGTCGTACGACTACCTATTCAAGTACATCATCATCGGCGACACAGGTTAGGTTCTTCTGTTCCCTCTTTCCTTTTCTTCTCGCAATTGGGTCTCCGAATCTCACTTCAAGTTTGGGTTTTTCTCCGGTGCCGTGCAGGTGTAGGGAAATCGTGTCTGCTCCTCCAATTCACTGATAAGAGGTTCCAACCTGTTCATGATCTCACCATTGGTGTTGAGTTTGGCGCTCGCATGGTCACAATTGATTCTCGACCCATCAAGCTTCAGATATGGGATACTGTCAGTTCACCCTCTCTCCCTTTCTATCTCTTCCTCTATTTTACTTTTTTTTAAAGTAAAAATCTGTTGCTTAATTGTGTTTTTTTTTAATTACTATTTGTTAGATAGGTATTTCAAATTTGGTGAGAATTGATCAAGGGTATGTGTATCTGCTAGAACACTAAGTAAAATAGTTGTGATCACTGTTTAATTTGTTTGATTGTTTGGTTTTTTGTGGCATGTATGGTCTCATGCAGGATCATCCAACATTATATTCAAATGCTAGATACCTAGAATTAGGTGAAACTTTAAGACATTGGTTCTGGGTTTAGATTTGACTTTGAGTTGAAACAAGTTTACGCGTGTTTTAAGTTTGATTTTAGATGGAAATGTTTGTTTTTTCTTCTTTTAGAATTGGTTTTTAAGTGATGCGATATTGTTCAGATGTTTTTATCATAAAAGCAAGCTAGAAGAAAATAATATACAGTTTTTATTCTGACGCGAAAGCTACTTAAAGTTGCTTAAACTCAGTAAATTTTGGACCTATAAAACGTAGAACTGAACATGCCAAAGTTTATCGTTTCTATGTGATTCTGGAAAGTTCAAGGTGAAACCAAAGGCACATTAAGTAACTTTTGGGTTGCATAGAAAATTTTGTTGCGAATTTTGCATAGTTTTTTAGAAAGTAAATAGCTCAAATATAAATCTCGAAATTTCAAAATCAATTTTAATCATTATTGGTGTTACAGAATCAATTCTGGAAACGCAAGCCCAAACAAAATAAGTCTGTTTACTTTTTTAATCTATTCTTTTATTCTTTGTCTTGATTGTATCATGGTAAATAGGAGTGCAGGGACATGGTTAGGAATAAGGGGTATGTATATATACAGTAAAAGGGTACTGGATTTGTGATTGTGACAGAGAAATCGGAATGGAGAATGATTATAAACCGTTTTAGGATTGCAAATCTATAGTTGAACTTGTTCATGCAGATATATCCAACACAATCTATTATTTATGTCTCAGGTTCTTAATGTTCTTTATCTGTGGTGCTACTTAATTTCTTTCTGTTTTTCATTGATTTATATAAGGTAGTCCTTGAAGTTCGTAGTTATTGAACCTTGCAATGACTGATTACTGAAATTATGTCTGGTCGAGGCCAATTTAGTATATAAAATTGACCCATTTGTCTGTGATTTAGTTTGTTGTAAGGCTAAGCCTTGAATTACATTGATTGGCATTGCATGGTGAAACCAAATTGATGTCGCGCGTAATGAATGGTTTCATTACTTCCTTTGATCCACAACATCGTGTATCGGTAGGATCTTAAAAAGATTAAAAAGTCTTAGTAGTGTTGAAGATGGAATTCTTTTTTAATATATTTTGTCATGTCTAAACAAGGATGCTGTTTTCAACAATATTTAGGTACTTATGCAGAACTTGTTTTACTGTAGGCTGGGCAAGAGTCCTTTAGATCCATCACAAGATCTTACTATAGAGGAGCAGCCGGAGCACTTCTAGTTTATGACATTACAAGGTGGGTTGTGCTATTTACAATTTGACATAGAGTTCACGGTGTGCATTTCTTTAGAATTATATTGAACAACATACCACCTTTGTTGTGGTATTTATTTACCACTTTCATGAGTGCTAGGAATGCAATAGAAGTAAAATGCAGCATAATTGAACCCAATTTCATTCTAAAAACTATTGAAGTTTTGGTGGCTAACTGTAGCTATACTGTTACCTTCTCTTTTGTCACTGATGGTTTCAATTCTTTTGAAGTAAACATTAATGTCTTATTTTATTATTAAAGTTTAATGTTTGAACCACATGTGCAGTGCTGGTATGTATCCCTTGTTGCTTCCATTGTGGCTCCCAAACAGTGTACACTTTTTGTTTCATATAATCAAATAAGTATAATGCCCAATGATTATTTTCCCCCTTTCATTTTTTTCTTTCTCGTATCTCTGGTGGGTGGTGGGGGTTGAGTATGAGGTTTGTTCTTTTCTCAAAGTCCCTTCAACTGAAAACCAAAAGACTCTTTTTGTTGATCAGGAGAGACACATTTAATCATTTAGCTAGTTGGCTGGAAGATGCCCGGCAGCATGCCAATCCTAACATGAGCATCATGCTCGTAGGGAACAAGTGTGACCTGTCTCATCGAAGAGCAGTGAGCAAAGAGGAGGGGGAGCAGTTTGCAAAAGAAAATGGACTTCTGTTTTTGGAGGCTTCTGCTAGGACTGCTCAAAATGTGGAAGAGGTGATGCATCTCAATCAATATCAACCGAGATGTAGCACTATGCTTTGCTACCTCAAGAATATTTTGTGAAATTTATTAACCATGGAAAGCCACTTACTGCTCATTCTGCAGGCTTTTATAAGGACTGCTGCAAAGATTCTTCAGAATATTCAGGAAGGTGTCTTTGATGTGTCGAATGAGGTAAATATCTATTATGTTCCGTGCAAAAAGAGGTGGATGGTTTCTTAAGAATGGATGTTTTCATCATTTTATTGTCATAATAGGGTATAAGAAATTGACATTTTCATTTCATTTGCTAATTACCACTGTATCATCTGAGATCTAGGTTGCTCTGATGATGGTTGGTTTCACCAAAATGAGTTAAATATAGAAATGAAGCATTGTTGCTTTTTCTTCTTTCTTGTAACAAACAACATATAACATAAAATGGAACTTTCCATGCATCCTTAGCTGCCCGTTTTGGCTAGATCACCAATGAATCTATTGTTGCAGTCATCTGGTATAAAAGTTGGCTATGGACGTCCCCAAGGTCAATCAGGAGGCAGAGATGGAACTGTTTCTGCAAGGGGTGGATGTTGTAACTGATTGAAGGGAAACCAGATCTCAATCTAATCCTTTTTTGCATCTATTTCTGCCTCCTGTCTCAACTGAGTGTATACTCTTAGACTTGACATGGAACTTTTGGAGTACACTGCAACTTCCTGTATAGATCTAATCTCAAAGGTGTTCTTGGAACAGATTTGACTGCATAGTTTTCAGATCTACTAAATGTTTAATGATTGGCTGTTATGTTCAAAATGCCAGTTTCTTATAGTTTTGTTGTTATCTGCTACAATATTTACATGTTGTAGCTTTTTAGTAGGTACTACCCATGTTCCACTCAATGTTAAACATGCATGAAGTTGTGTGGGTCTCATGTGTACAATTTATCAATCTTCAAAGAATGTCTTTATATATGAAAAAGATGAATGGGGTATCCTAGAGATGTGATTGATTTTTATTGCATGAGTTTCTCTATATGTGTTTGCTAACAAAAAGAAAGAATAAAAGAAGAAAAAGACGAATTGTGGTTTTTACATATTTACAATATAGAATGTGCATTAGTGTTGTGGCAGCATGTAAACTTAAATATTTGACTAAAATTATTAAGTATGGTACACTCATAAGATTTTTTTACTACTTCTCATGTACATTTTACCTTTATCTCTTCACAAAAGTAAAAATCATATAATATAATTTTTTTTATATATAATTTTAAGTTAATGTCACAACTATATCTCCTAGTAAACAATAATTTTGTCTCCCATCTCATGTAATAACATAAATTTAACATTTCATCATATTACTTTCACTTTTTTTCTCATATCTATTTAAAGCATGGCATTTATTATCATAAAGTATATATTGGATGCATAAAATATTGTGATCAGAAATAATTTCAATACCTTTTCTTCTATGATATCGTATGTGTGACATTCTTAATAATTTTTGTACTATTTATTAATTCCGATATTTAAACTTAAATGTACGTAACATATTCTCTTGTTAATTTCCAAATCATATTTTTCTCATGCTAACATATAAATGTCTATACTCTATCTTACTCCTATTTGAAGAGAAAAATCTTTCCAAAGTTTTTCTATAAAGTTCAAGTCAATAATTAACTACTTTCCAAAATTTCTCAAATAAAACGAAAACATCTGCAACAAATATGTAATAAGGGATAGAAGTTTATATATCTATTCTAAGCACATCCACACCTAGATTTAGGATGACAAAAAAAAAATGATGATTTAGGGTGACAAAAAAAATATGATGACAAAAAATACGTGTCACAGATAAGATATTTATTAATTATAGATAATGAATATTTTAATGCTTATTTATAAATGAAACAAGATATTTATTAATTATAGATAATTGAATATTTTAATACTTACTTATAAATGAATCGGTACAGGTATTGTATTACTCATATATGTATATATTTGTTACTTATAAAAACTAAATATAAAAATTAAATTTATATTTATTAATTTAAATTTACTTGAAATTAAAATTAATTTATATTTTATTAAGTTAAATTTAATCAATATTATATTTTAATTTATATTTAATTTCATTTATATTATGTTTTATATTTTTTTATAATTTTATTTTAAAAATTTATAAAATATATTTTTTAAATATTTACGAGTATCAACTTTGTGGGTTTTAAAATATTCATTAGTATTTTTTAAATGAGTATATGTGCAAGTAACATATGGATAACGAACTAATTTTTTTGTTACAAATCATATAGCGAGTAGACATTATTTATGTTCGACCCAATTCGTTCTCATATCTACCTATTAAACAAATAAAAAATTAAGGAAAATTTTAAATGTAATTATCTATTTTCATAGGAAAAATTATTAATCTCACTTCTTATACAAGTAAATAGTTTATCATAATGTATTTTTGTGCTATGTGTAAAAGTCAAGCAAACACTTCTTTCTTTTGCAAATTCTATCCTTGACATTTGATCATTATCTCTAATTTCTAAACAAGAAGAATCCTCTATAAATCTTTGTATCTACTGTTGTTGTAAACTAAAACTACTTTAATTGTCTTTAACAGTTAGTTCATGTACTGATACACTATTACATATACCTTGTATTCATTCATTTTTTGTTAATGAGAATTATATTTCTCTATTGTTATCCATTACTCTCTGTATTAACATTCCTTTCTCTGCATAACTCCCATATACCCGCTGCACCTCTGTTTACACGCTGCGCTTCAATAGTGGTATCAAGAGCAAGGTTTCGAAACCTGGTGGTTAAGCTAAAGACGATCAAGAAGAGATGGTTGGTGTGATTCATAGAAATCTACCTGTGTTTGACAGCAAGAGGTTCGATGATTGGTGTGTAAAAGTGGATGCGATTTTTGGCTTTCAAGAAGTGGACAAGATAGTCAAGAAAGGCTTCAAAGAACAGTTGAAGGGAGATTCAGAAGAAGCAAAGAGACAACACAAGGAGAATAAAAGGTTAGACTGCAAGGCTCGAATGTTTTTGCACCAGTGTGTGTCAGCTGCCATTTTCCAGAAAGTCTCGAAAGCTATTACGACAAAGGAGGTTTGGGATATCCTGCAAGAAGGCTATGACAATTCTGGAAAAGTCAAGAAGATCAGATTGTAATCTCTTCGGAGACAGTATGAACTCCTAGGCATGGGAGAGAAAGAATCAGTCGTTGAGTACATCGGAAGGATCCAAGTAGTGGTGAACGCCATGAGAGCCTGTGACAAGGTCGTGAAAGATAAGAAAATTATGGAGAAAATACTCAGAACGTTAACCCCACAATATGATCATATAGTTGTAGCCATAGAAGAATGTAAAGATCTTAAGAATATGAGAGTCGAAGAACTACATAACTCTCTAGAGGCACATGAACAGAGACTGATCGAAAGAAGAAATGCTGAAAAATAGGTGAGTCAGGGTTCGAATCAAGCCTTACAGACCAGAAGTAATTACAAACCCAGAGGACAAGGAGCTGGAAGAGGTAGAGGCCGATCACGGGGAGGTCGAACCAGAGGCAGAAATGCGAATGTCTGTGATCAGAGTGTCGAAGAAGATTATAGCGAGCATAGAGATGGAAGCAAGAGAGGTGGAAAACAAACGAGAGGAAGAAGAAGAAAGAACATTGATAAGAGAAACATCCAGTGTTATACCCGTAGTAAATTCAGGCATTATTCTTCTGAATGTTGGCACAATGGAGCTGCTAATAAGAGCAAAGATGATGAGGCTAATCTTGCGCAAGACACATACGAATTTGATTCTGATCACGTCCTTCTAATGAGTATAGTTGACCATGACAAAGAAGAGCTGCGATGGAGTCTAAGTAAGAACGAATGCGAGGACGAAGTGCATGATTTAAATAGGTGTAAGAACGATTTTCTTACACAAGACAAATGTCAAAAGGTGGAACATGTATTGATGTCTAACAATGCGAGCCATGCAATAAAAGATAATTGCTGGTATTTAGATAAAGGTTGTTCCAACCATATGACGGGCAAGAAAGAATGGTTGATAGACCTGGATCTGAATATCAGAAGCAGTGTGATGTTTGCTGACAATAGTGTGATCATGGCTGAAGGGGCTGACAAGATTCTAGTAAGACACAAGGAGCATATCTACTGAATAGAAGTCCAACGAGAGCTTTGGAGAACTGCACATCAGAAGAAGCCTGGTCAGGTATTAAACCATTTGTAAATCATCTCAAAATCTTTGGCTCAGTGTGTTACAAACACATTTCAAATGCAAGAATGAAGAAGTTGAATGATAAAAGCGAAACTTTTATCTTCATCGGTTATCACCCCACAGGTGCTTATAAGCTATACAGCCTTGAGAAGAAACAAGTTGTGATCAATAGAGATGTGATTGTGGACAAAGGTGCCACGTTCGAATGGAGGAAGCCTGAGACATATAAGAAACTTGAAACTGAGGCAAGTAAGAATCTGCAATAGCTCCTAGCTGGCTGGAAGATAGCATTCCTGGTGTTGAACAGGCTGAGATACGTGATGAGGTCAACAACAGAAGATCACAAAGGATGTGATTTCCTTCCTCAAGGCTAGTTGATTATGGAGTATTTGCTGACAGTGACGTTGTAAATTTTGGTGAACAAGCACACCTCACTTTCCTAGCCGATGCAGCAGCTATTACCTGGAAACAAGCATTTGATGTAAAGGAGTGGAGAAAAGCTATGATTGAAGAGCTAAAGGTCATTGAAAAGAACAAAACTTGGGAAATGGTAGAGCTACCTCAGCACAAACATGCAATTGAGGTAAAGTGAGTTTTCAAGACCAAGTTTAAGCCAAATGGTGAAATAGAAAAGTTCAAAGCGAGACTTGTAGCGAAGGGATTTTTGCAGGAACCAGGAGTGGATTTCACAGACGTTTTTTCACCAATCGCAAGGCTTGAGACTGTGAGGTTGGTCGTAGTAGTAGCTTGTCTTAAGAACTTGGAAATCTGTCAATTGGATGTAAAATCAACTTTCTTAAACGGTCCACTAAAAGAGGAGGTTTATGTAAGATAGCCACTTGGATTTGAGAAGAGGGGTGAAGAACACAAGGTCTATAGTCTGAACAAAGCCTTGTATGGGCTGAGGCAAGCACCACGAGGTTGGAATAATCATATCAACACATTGCTTCTTAAACTGGGTTTCCTGAAATGTTTGACTTCTATTCAGTAGACATTTGATCATTATCTCTAATTTCTAAACAAGAAGAATCCTCAATGAATCTTTGTATCTATTGTTGTTGTAAACTAAAACCACTTTAATTGTCTTTAACAGTTAGTTCACGTACTGATACACTATTACATATACCTTGTATTCATTCATTCTTTGTTAATGAGAATTATCTTTCTCTGTTGTTATCCATTACTCTCTGTATTAACATTCCTTTCTTTGCATAACTTCCATATACCTGCCGCACCTCTGTTTACACGTTGCGCTTCAACATCTACAAGGACCGAGTCTCTTCGTAATATATAGACTAATTTTTCTTTATTTATCTTGTATAATGACTTGTTAGATTAATGATTTTATGATTTACATAAAATTTTTAATAACTTTTATTTATTTAATTAAATGAATAGAAACAATAAATTTTATAAATTTATCTTTTAAAATAAATAATGTTGATAATCTTATGATTTATAATTTTTAAGTGCAAGTTTCTATTTTTCTTATTAATAACTAATTTTTCCTTTTTGGGGTGAAATATAATATTTTTTCTTCCATTATCAATACATAAGACTTTATTGAAACATATTGTTTTCCTTTCTCTAAATTTTAACTAACCTTTAGCCAATACATTTTCAATTATGCCTTTAAGTCTCTTTAAAATTCTTCAAGATCTTTATATTATATTTGACTTATACATATTACTAAAATTTCTTGTCTCATTTTTCCTAGTTTTTAGCATTCTCTCTCTCTCTTTTATTTACCTTCAACATTTCCATTCGATGACAAAACTCATTTACCAACATATTTTATCTTCTTAAACATTACGTTCCAAATGAAATTAGCATTGCCAACTTAATTACACAATTGAGAAAAAAAAAGATAATGTAGTTGTATGCTTTATAAGTCATATTTTACATGTTTAACAATATTAGTCTTTTTGAATGTATATTTTAAAATTCGTTTAAAATAATTTCTAATTAATTGATAGTGTAACCAAACAGATATTGACAATGCACGGAATTAAATTTTAAAATATGAATAAACAACTTAAACAAAAAGGAATTCTGATTATAGACAACTATTTCTACAGGTGAATTCTTGAGATTTTAGAAGTTATAATATATTTATTATATTCAATTGAGATCATAAAAATATACTTACAGTTTAATATGAATATTTTATTTGATAAAATCAAACAATAATATTTTGGTTGTTTTTATTTAATTTATTTATATATTTTTAATACAATTTATTGTAAATATTGAAATACAAATTACAATGAGAGTGAGAAGGGGGGAGAGAGAGAGAGAGGGAGTTATTTAATGAGAGAGTTATTATAAATAAAAAATATAACTATAGATAAAATAAATCTTAGTTATTGAAATAAAAAATATTATAAGTAATATTGTGTAAAAGTTTTTTATTATGAATAATTTTTTAATTACTTATATTTGAAAAAGTAATTATTAAAATGATAAAAGTGTAAATAACTTTTTTATATTAATGATAAATTATTTGAATTACAAAAATAGTTACTAAAATGTTAAACTGAAAAATATTCTTTTTATTATAAATAATTATTTAAATTTTAAAAGTAATAACTAAAATTGAAAAAAATTAAAAAACAAACAAGAAAAGAGTGTATCATTTTATATATATATATATATATATATATATATATATATATATATATATATATATATATATATATATATATATTGTTCTGAATTATAAAATCTTTTGAACTCTTTAATTTTTATATTTTGTTTCCATCTTAAATGTAAAATTTTTCATAGTTTTTTGGATTTTTGAATTTCAAATTCACATTTTTTATTATACTTTATCAGTTTTTTCATTTTCATATTTCTAATTTAAACTTTGTTATCATATATTTTAAAAGTTTAAACATTTTATAATTTTCGCTTTTTAATAATACGTTTATTTCTATGTTATTGAAACTAATTCTTTATAACTTTAAATAAGATATTTATTTTCAATATTTATTATTTAGTTTACTTTTAATTTATTAATGATATCATTATTTAATTATTTATGTATTGCTTTATATTATATTTTAAATTTTATTATTATTTTATGTTATTGTATTATTATATTACTATTTGTTCTAATATATTTTATATTGTTAAGAACAAACAAATATTTGTGCATTCTTTGACTGGTAGAATTTATTTTCATCTTAAATGCGTCAGAAATATGATAAAACTGTTTAGAAATATTAAAGAAATCCATTAACAAGATTTCATTTTATATTTTTAATTTTTGTATTTTGATTTGAAATACAAACTCTGTTACGAAATGATTGGTCAATTTTTATTGTCAAATTTTATTTGGTTGATAAAATAATAAATTACATTCAAGTTTTTTGTTTCCAATAAAACACAAAACTAAATCAGAAATTAAAATTTATTTTTAATGAAAACAATAATTTCATAAAGTGTTAATATTTGTAGTTAATTAGTAATTAAAAAAAACTAATTTATTTGCTGTAATAAATTATGAAATAAATCTATAAAATTAGTTGGTTTAATATTAATACTAAAACAAACCTCGTAAATGAAACTGGAAGAAACTTTTAACATTGCAATAAAAATAAATAATAAACTTACAACTGAAATGTAATAGTATTAATTAATTAATCATAAATACAAAATAAAAATAACAGAAAACATGTGACTACAAATAAAAAAAAATAGAAAATGCTTAAACAAAATGTCCCTCAAAGCCGAACAAAATTATGAATTTCCAATAAAATTAAACACCAAAACAAATGGAGAAAAATTTAGAATATTATCAAAACAGATTTGGTCAATTTTATCGTGCAATTTTATTTGGCTAAAAATAATTAGATTCAAGTTTTCGGTTTCCAATAAATCTAAAAAAACAAACTAAACTCAAAATTCATAATTTATTATTATGAAAACAACAATTTTAGATCAGATCTAGCAAATGAAAATAATAAATTAGAAATCTTTTATTTTGCAGTAAGAGTAAATAGTAAACTTACAACTAACAATTAATCGTATTAGTTAATTAATTAAACAATTAATCATAAATACGTAATATATTCATAATAGAAATAAAATAAACATCAAACTATGTATAAAAGTAAAAAAAACGCATAAGAGATGAATTGGTTTGTACTTTGAGTTAATTTTGACAAACTACATATATTTTTATATACGAATATTTTAAAATAATATTTTAAAAC
This sequence comes from Vigna umbellata, assembly GCF_029865625.1. Taxonomy (NCBI): domain Eukaryota; kingdom Viridiplantae; phylum Streptophyta; class Magnoliopsida; order Fabales; family Fabaceae; genus Vigna; species Vigna umbellata. The sequence goes on along the minus strand of NC_142168.1, from coordinate 60,807,697 downwards.
TAATAACATCTTAAAAATAGGAAAACTTAATTATTTTAATATTAAAACATTATAAATAAAAATTTTATAAATAAATTTTATTATTTTAAAACACACTATCAAACTATTAATTATTTTAATATTAAAACATTATAAGTAAATTTTTTATCAATGAATTTCATTACCTTAAAACATAATATCTTTCTAGAATAATAAAAACTCATTTAAACATAATATCTTTCTAGAATAATAAAAACTCATTTTTCTTTTGAATATATATAAATATATATATAAATGTTACGATAATTTAGCAAGCTAAATTTTCACTAAAGATAATCAAGATTATCTAGATATGAAAGTCCATTTCAAAGATTCTAAGAAAGAAGAACTTAATTAAATAATAATAAAAACAAGAACACAAATGATACATGCATACCAAATAGTAAACATTATATACGGATTCAAAAGAGAAGAAAAGATGAAAGACTTTAAAGGAAAGAGAGAATCAAAGTGAAGGAGGTCACTTGAGAGGGTTACTATGTGATGACAACTCCTTTAAGGACTTCTCATCCAAAGAAGTATCAACTTAGACTGAGACTAAGAAAGGAAAGTGAATAAAGACTTTCAACAAAAGCTCTTTCCTTATCTAAGTCTCGGATAGATTTACTTTGCTAAATAACATTTGCATTGTTTTGTAGGCCTTAAATAAAGGTTGAAGACCATGGAGAATCAACCAAAGAAGCTTGGAGAGCCAAAGGAATCAAAGGAATCAAAGAAGAGTAGAAAATATGTGTTTTCCGGATTGGAGAAGATAGCTTTCGGATTAGAAATGCATTGAAAAATGGCTTCCGAATTGAACTCTACCTCAGCCACTACCAGCCTAAGCTTAGTAGCATCTTAGATACTCTTCTTTAGTGATCTTAGAAGCTTGCAAAGTCAGATTTAGAGCTCTCTCTTCACCTATAAAAGAGAGGTGCATCTCCATGTAAAATCCAACTTTTATGAGATAATGAAATGCTGATAAGATTGCTCCAGTCATATCCTCAAAGTTCAAACCTTCTAATGTTAATTTCACACCTCTTCCTCTAGCTTCCTTCTCCTTTGGAAGGCCTTCTGAGCATAAGAAACTTCACACTCACCAAACCTCCATTGAACCATTTCACAAACACTTGGCGTGCATCATAGAATTCCTTCATCAAACCATTTCGCTGCCTTCTTCTAATTCGTGGAGTTGCTTCCATCAGTATGGCTCACCAATCCAATACAAATGAGGATACCACCACTTAAACTGACTAAAAATAAGATTAGAGAAGACATACCCTCAAAGAAGAGCACTCTCACAAATTGTCAAATATATGATAATTTTACTCAAAATATTCAACCATTCTACAAATTTAGAAGAGTTTGTAAAAAGGTATTTTAGAAAAAACACAAAGCTAAGGACTAAGAAGCAATTACATAAAAAATGCTTCTAAAAAATAAGTCATCTAAAAAAGGAGACTCCTTGCATGAGACTTGATATAGCTTGGTCGCTAAGCCTCTCCTTTAGGCAACATTAACCTTCTAGAAGGGAAGGTCAACCTTACTTTCCAAGCTTCCTCCAAAAATGCGTCATCTATGTGTAGGTCCAAGGATGAGTCTCTTTTAACTCCATGTAATGTTATTCTCCTTGAAAATGGTCGTAACTTATTCTACAAAATAAACTAGCAAGAAGATCAACAAGACAACTCAAGTTGAGTCAACAAAGTAAACTTGACTCATGTCAATAAAAAGAAAGTCAACACAAAACTAAAACCTTATAAAAAAGAGAAGATTTAGAAGCTTCCCTTCTAAACATGTTTATTCTCTTTAAACATGTGCCTTCATCCTTGACGGGGCTTGAAGGCTTATCATTTACCCTTCTCTTCTCTTTCTTACTATTTCTTATTCTCTATTTAACGATTTAAAACCGCTAGAATAATCCTCAGGACGAGCTCTTCAATTCTAATAAATTATTTTCTCAGTTTGAATAAATTGGTTTTCTTAGTTCTTCATTTATCAAATCTATGTTGCATCTCTTGGTCTACATGTGATATTAGATTTTAATACAAGTCTCTACAAATCAATTATAATATGTTTTTGTTGTTTTTACGTGTAAATAAAGTATTGTGTAAATAAAGTATTATGTGATTCTTGAAGATGTTGGATTGTCTTAGAGCCATTTTAGTTGTTTTGTCAATTAAGGAAAACTGGTCTTGGTATGTAATTTTATGAGCTTTGCTTGATTGTGTTATTTGATTTCTAAGTTGAAATAATGGTATGAATGAATGAATTATAAGGCATTTCCAAGGAAGAAATTCCACTAAATGTGTGCATTGAGATGATGACTGTTTCATTATTTGAAATTATCTTAAACTTTATTAACCATTCATACTGATACAAAAGAATATGATTAAGTAAGATTTTCAAAAGAATACTGATGCATTGAGATGATGACTGTCATAAATGTTACACATTCTCATAAACACTATTTTATTTTTATTTTTCCATAATCTTTTCTAAATGCAATCACCATTTATTTGTTAAATATTGATTGAAAGTAAGATTTTAAATTATATTCAATGAAATATTTTTACACACAGAAGTACATGGGAATTGATATAATGTAAAGCTTAGCACAATCTGATTAGTTTGATATTATTATTTTCAGTAAGATATCACATTATTATTATTAATTTGAGATAAGTATTATTTTGTATTATTTGATATCAGGTTATCTAATATTATAGCATAAGCCCAAAATTAAAAAATACATCTAACATTTCCCAGAGAATGCAAACTCACCATCATACTGATTCTCTCTTACTCAAAAAAAATCCCAATTCTATTATTAATTTGAGCACTAGAGAATCTTTTACAAATAAATCTTCCTTCATCTTCAACCTTCAAGAGCACACATCAAAAATTTCGAAGTCACTCAAATTATGTCTATTGTTCAAAGGTCCACATTCAAGATCCCTTGTAAACACATTAAATATTTTCTAAACTGCTAAATTGGGTTTTTCCACTCCACTCTAGAAAGGAACAATTTGTTTTCCCGTAAGTTCATATTAGCCATCAATGCCATAACAAGAAGGTTTTATTAAAACAAAATAACAAACAAGAAAAAACAAAAGAAACAAGAAAACTTGAAAAAACCACACCAAATCCATAATAAAAATACATCGCAGGCATAAACAAAAAAACCTATGATGAAAGATTATGAAATATACATAAATGAAAAAATGTAAAAGTCCGATAAAAAAAATTAAAGTTTAATAATCAAATTTCTCATCATATTAAACCCGTTCACAATCTCAGCCCACAAAAAATCTTTAAAACTTACTATGGCTTTATAAAAATCTTGCTTTTGAAAATATTAGTATTAACTTTTTTTTTACCTACCACAACTAGACTCCTAATAATTTGAATTGACTCTTCAAAAGAATTAGAACGTTTTACGTATACACGGATTGCATTAATATTCATTTCGAAAACCTATATCAACAAAATAAGGCATTTTCTAGAAAATTCACTAAAAATTAATAAATACATAGAAATTAAAACATCACCAATTTGAGCCAAGCACAAAGAAAATTACAATGAACCTTTTGGATCCTGATGTTGAAGCTATCAATACATAAGATTACAAGCCACCAAATACCTGCAAGGAACAAAATGGAAACCCTTCGAATTAAAAACTAGCAACGTCATATATTAAGTTACCGCACATTTTCAAGAGAGGAAAGAGAGGGCAATGAAAAGCACAAATATAAACACCAGTAAAACAATTAACATTTAGTTCCTACAGTTTTTTTGTTTTAATTTTTCATTCTGGTAAATTTGAAATAACTATTTCCAGTCATTTAAAATTTATATAACATTTGAAATAACTACTCTAGTCTCAAAATGAGTAACTTTAAGTTTTTGTTTTTATATTAGTTTTCATTCCTCAAAAAATTGAAATTACTATTTTGGCTCTTTACCATTCATCTTAAAAAAAATAATATTTATTTTAAGGAATTTCGATTCTTTTCAGAAATATTATATGAAAACATTATATCATTTATGGTCCACTCAACTTCTCTTCAAGTCATGAGCAGATAACAAAAGATTTTACTCGGACCAAAATACACTAAACAAATTTAAACCAAGAACTATTATCTCTACCTAATAATGAAATTGTTACTTACAGCATCCAATACATCGTCTGAGAGCTCAGGTTTACTTTTCTTCGCATCAGCAGCTATAGGCTTTGTTTGAGGGAAATGACGAATCACTTTTGCCACTCCCGAGTCTTGTTCAATCTTCTGCTTCTGTGCAAGCAAAATGTAATTATGTCAGTATGAACTAATTCTTCAATATAGACATTACTTGTTGAAATTTGAAAAAAAAAAATACAAATGAAAAGAAATAGCTGAACGTGTCTTTGAAATAACTTTCTGATTGCCATATTTGTGAAGCAAATTATTTATGGAAAAAAATGATAGTTGAAGAATCTTTGTGGCTAGTAAAGAGTAATCAAGAAAAATTGGTCTTCTATCAGAGAAGACAATCATAGCTACTCATCATGTGAGTCTAATTTTAAGGAGCTTCAGTAATTCAAATAGAAACAAGTTGTACAATTAAGCACATGCAATGGACCACAAAATAAAAACGAAAAGAAATAGCTGAACGTGTCTTTGAAATAACTTTCTGATTGCCATATTTGTGAAGCAAATTATTTAAGGCAGAAAAATGATAGTTGAAGAATCTTTGAGGCTTTAAGAAAAGAATCAGAAATCCGTGGTAGCTATAGTATCAAATGTCACCACGTAGTAGGAATTTTCCAAGTTTTAGTCTAATCAATAAAGTGTAGAACTCAACTTATTAAAAATCAGTAATTGAGTTCCTTGAAACATAGAAGTATACTATTTATATTGCAAGTCAAGCTGAAACAGCCTCTAACAGAGGTAGTTGCAAAAGGAATGACAAACATCAGGAAATAAAGGAAACAAGAGATAGGAGTGGATGAGAGTCAAGGCTCCCCCAAGCAAGAGAAACTCTCTGCTCCAATTTTCCTATGATCATCCAAAAAGATGCCTCCTCATCAGTACATCATTCCTTACAACAGAAATACACACATCAAGCTCCACTAACTAACTAGCAGCTAAATTCCCCTTTCTATATCTTCTACCTTTTACAAAAGCAAAAAACACAAATTATTAGTTAGGCTTGGGCTTGGGTCTTTATTAGTTTGAGGCACTGTTCCTAACACAAATGAACATTTAAAATTGCAGTAGATTCCAAAGCTACCCATGATTTAATTTACTGTTCTCAAAATCAAATTTATTTAACTTATCTGCTACTCTCATTGTTAGATTAGGTCCAAATATAGGCCAGACTTCAAATCCTCAACCAGAAAGGCGGTCCAAAAACAGTATCCAAAAATGGGTATCAGCTACATTGACTGTTGTGATCGAATGGAGATACAATAGATACACCTTACTGCCATTTAGAGAAGCAATTTTCATGGACTTACATTTACAAATTATATAAGAAAGGACTCCTATTTCCATAACTCATCAGTAATTTATTTTAGAGACAGATCATGTTAGATGAATAGAAAACAGTAAAAATGCTATCTCATGGTCTGCCAGAATTGCCACTCATCACTGCTATATGAAAGCCAAAATAAGACACAGTAAAAGACTCAAGAAGCAGGGATGACTGAGCTTTTACTAGGTTTATGGTTAGAAAATATAATTCTTCTTGTTAAAGTTGAGAATTGAATAATGCTAGCTATTTCAGAATTCCTCGAAGGTTAAAACTGTAGCAAGAAGTTTTAATTCAAAGGTAAGCCAAAAGTATAACAAGCAAGATATTTCAAATTAGAAAACTACATCTAAATAGAAAGCTTCATTTCTTGCTCGCTTTCATGCTCCAATTAATGGAGAACTTTTTTAAGTATTATGAAAAATGCTACCTATTTGCAGATCACCCCAAGATATTTGAAAGCTGACAGCTTCAAACAATAACAGACAAGAAAACTAACTATCGTTTAGTTATTTCCTTAATGGAAATGATCTTTCACTATGCTCCTTATATGATATCACCCAATACCAGAAAAAAAAAATAAGCCACAAAGTCAGGTACCAACCACAAAAAATTAAGAAAATGTCAATCAATAGATTTACCGCCCATTTCTCGTTTATTGGGGTTGGCTTTCATACAACCAAATAAACTATTAATCAAAATAAGGTTTCTTGTCTGAAATTCAATGCCTGAAGTACATTCCTCCAATGTTTAAACCAAAGGTAATGATGGCATGGTACACCAAATTTACTTTTTAAGTCTTTGAAATATGTAGACATAATAGCATACCTTCTTTAGCCGCTCCTCTATAGCATTCAAAGCACGTGACTGATCAACTCTCGATAGATAGAAATCCCTCTCTCTCTTGGCAGCAGAAAGTTCTACAGCCAGCTTTTGCTCCCGAATAGCTTTCTTAAATGCTGTAAGATATACATTGTTTCAGCACAAACAGCTTAAGCTCCACCACTAAAACAAGACACTGATCATAAATCGCTCACCTAGTTCTTCAGTCAGATCATCCCACTTGAACTTACTTAAGTACTTAATATTCCAAAGGTCATAGAAGAAAGATGACCTCTTTCTCCCCCCTTGAAGACAAAGAATACAAATCAAAAACTTGAAAACCAAATTCATACAGACAGACACAAGTTAAAGAAAAATATCCTGCTACAGTAAGCATACTGCACTATGAAACATCACTAAACTTAAAGAATAAACCAATTCTAGGGTTTATAAAACAATATTACTATTCTCATCAAAAAGACTGAAGAAGCAAGAACAATTGGTATATACAATACTGCAACTACAAATAAACACCATATCAATTTTTCAAAAAATTCCATACAGATGTATAATAGTCAAAGCATGAAAATTAAGACATACTAATATTCTAGAATCGTTAACATAAAAATTTTCATTTAAGAATGAATAACAGAGAGAGGGGGGCAGGTGTCTGACAGTGACAAGATTCAAACACATACCTATTTGTTCACCATTTAACATATTGGCAACCCTCTTAGCAACCCTTTTATCACCGAATTCAACCCATCTACACAACAGAGAGAAAACCAATGATCATATTCAAATCTCAACAACAGAAAAGTCAGCAAACATTGGAACAACTTCAATCAGATACCAATCCTATTCCAAAATAAAACATAAATAAATACCCTTCTGAATATTCTTGGTCTCGAGATCCACGGGACCGCTTAGAAGGCACTTGGGTAGCAGAACCTGAAAAATCAAATAATAACAAAGTCTCCAGTCACAACAAAATTCAAAATAAATAAATAATATACACCTACTAGAATTTCATTAGAATGCCCCGATGTTTAAGGTGATTTCCAATGACTAACTTCTTATAGCTAGACATTTGGTTACTATGCTTTTCTGGCATCCAAACCATAAAAATGTTACCGCTCTTATTATTATGCAAAATTTACCTTCTATGTTTTTTTCTTGATAATTTTTTACCACCATAATTTTAAATTTTCACGCATGTGTAACAAAACGCTAATGGAAAAATGCATGAAACTTAGCTGGTAAAATTCACGAACTGATGATGGTTGAACGGTATAAAGTACAACTAAGCTAAAAAATAAAGTAGTAATTTTACAATCAATGTTAAACTCCAATTGAAAAAAAAAGTCTAAAAAATAACCCAGCGAAACATCATCATCAATTTTAATTTCATGTTTTTTCCAAATAAAAAGAACAATCCGAAAATTTAGTGAAAATTTAGTGAGACCTTGGGGAGAGAGAAAAATTCGTTGGATATCACCGAACTGAGAGAGAATGTGGCGAAGCTTTACGTGGTCCATGTGAAGAGGGATTCGGCTCAGATAGCACACGCCCCGCTTCTCCGCGCCCTTCGACGCCACTCTCTTCTTCTTTGTTTTCTTCACTTTCGCGTTTTCGCCGTTGGATGTAATTTTTGTTGCGTCAATCTCAGCGACCTCTTTTTCTTCCTCCGAAGAATTCATCGTTTTCTGTAGAAACACCTTCCTCTTCTTCTCGTTCAAGCTGATTAACAAAACACGAATTTTTCTCACACTAGAATTTTGCTGATTAACAAAGCACGAATTTTGGTGACATTTGGTTTTACTGACCTCACTCTGCCGCGCCGCACGATGCAATTATTGTAATTTATATTGTGACTGGCATCGACTTAAAATAAAAAATTCAAAAAATCGAATAAAAGAGATATTCAACTAAAGCAAATAGAAAATTAAAATAGAAATTCTATTTATACTGTGTGTTGTAAATAAGAGTCTATTTTGACAAATCAATAAAATATTGAATTGATTGAATTCTTCATTAAGCATCACTTACTTCTTCACACCAATTAACGCGCAAGGCGTTGCGGCTACGACTAATGCAGGGCAGGCCGTTGCGGCTTCCACCAAAGGAGGTGCAGGGCGTTGAAGGCTTCCGGCAACGGAGGTGCGGCCTTCCGGCAATGGAGGTGCACAATCTCTAGTTAGGTGCGGCGCTGATGTTTGAAACAAGGGGAAATATTAGGGTTAATATTTTTTTAATGAAAGATAATTTTCAAAGGGCTATAGGGAGCAGAAAGAAGGACCCTGGCGCTGATGTGTGAAAAAAAGGGAAATATTAGGGTTTTTATTAATTTTTAATGAAAGATCATTTCGATAGGGGCTATGGGGTGCAGGAAGCAAGACCCTGTTAAAAAAGGTATCTGCTCTTTTTGGGTGGAGAATAAAAGGGCTGGGCTATATTTCTTTTACCACTCCATATATGAAACCTATAAAATTACTTGTTGCACCCATGTACAATTTTTATTTTTATTTTTATTTTTAGCTTTTCTGAATGGTAGAATTCAAGCCATTTTCTTCTTTAAAAGAAACTTTCGAATTCCAAAATTTGTATAATTACAAGTTAAAATTGTTTCCATGTTGAATGTTTTTCAAAGTCAATTTTCACTTCTAGATATGTGTAATGTGAAAGTTAAAATTGACCAGCATATTTTATAATTTGAAAATTAATTTTAACTTATAAATTAGCAATGTAAAAATAAAAATAAGACCATATTTGTTGAAACATTGGTTAAACATAAACACTATGATCCTAACCATGTTACTGGATAAAGATAAATTTGAGAATAATAACGTTCATTTTGATGTGTGAAACTGTGTCACAGTTTTATTCTTAAAATCGTATCATAAAATAAAAATAATTAGAAATATTTAAACTTGAAATCGACTTCTATACAATAATATTTGATATGATAAAAACACACATATTTTTATGAATCACCATAAAATGACGTAGAATATTTCAAGAGACTAACAACCACCAACATAAAAAATAAAATGATTAAGAATTATAAGTAGCTCTTTCAATACCAAAATGTTATTTAATTTTTTTCAATGATATAAATGTCCCTTTTGTTTTTAAAGTTTGTATTAGAAGATAGATAAATTAGAAAATAATACCTCTGAAATTATATATAAGAAAAACTGTCTTTTCTTATTAATTAAAAATAATAGTCAGTTTATTTGTGGTCTTGTTTTTATATAATAAAGAAATATTTTTACTAAAGTACCCTCAATTATATCTATGAAGGGAGATACTTATATTTAAAGATAATGAATATATTTTAAATAATATTGTTAAATAGGATTGCTCGATTTTTAGATATAAATTTTTTTCTTATGTTTAAATATGAAATGATAATATAATTTTAAGCAATATGCCTGACAAAGTCAATGCCGCAAAAGCTTATAGTAATTTTTTAAATCATGGAAGGTAATAAAAGTGTTTATTTTCAGTTTAAGACTAGGAATAATATTTTTATAAAAGTAAACAAATTTAATCAAAATAGAGAATAAATTAGTATTTAAGTTTATCCTTACATTCTCTTTGAATTTCAACGTTAAATAATAAAGATCGAAAAAACAAATAAGAGATGTGAACCCTAATTAAAGGGAAAAAAACATTTTTGAATCACTGATTAATTTCTTTCCTTCAAACAAAATCATTTGAATATGATCATTTGAATATGAATTGATCTAATTTCAAATTATTTTTTTAATGTTTAGATACTTAAGATTGAAAAGAAATAATTTTTGAGAACTTAATTGATCCTTCTCACAATCTTCTATTTATAAAAATAAATTGATACACAAATACATGATAAATAGGGTAACCCTAGACACAATATAATCATGATAAATAGGGTAATCCTAGACACAATATAATCATGATAAATAGGATAACCCTTGACACACTAAAATGATGATAAAATAGGATAAATATCTTAACACTCCCCCTCAAGCTGGAGCATACAAATTGTATGTAAGTGTGGAACAAATAAACTCAATCCGAGGACTCCTTAATGACTTGGTCAATACATCTGCGAGTTGATCGTTTGACCCAATAAACTCAGTACATATTTCTTTGGTCAAAAACTTTTCACGAACAAAATGACAATCAATTCCTATATGTTTAGTCCTCTTGTGAAACACTGGATTTGATGCAATGTGGAGAGCAGCTTGATTGTCGCAATACATCTTCATAGTATGGATGTCACAAAATTTAACCTCTTGAAGGAATTGTTTCACCCATATAAGTTCACATGTTAATGATGCCATTGCCCTATACTCGGCTTCCGCGGTTGATCGAGCTACTACATTCTGTTTCTTACTTTTCCATGAAATAATGTTTCCTCCCAGAAAAACACAATATCCTGTTGTAGACCGTCTATCAATAGGTGAACCTGCCCAATCTGCATCACAATACCCAGAGACATGAATGCTTCCTTTATCTTCATATAACAATCCTTGCCCCGGATCCTTCTTTACATACCTTAGAATGCGAATGAGAGCATTCAAATGGTCAACACATGGAGCCTGCATGAACTGACTAACCACTCCAACTGCAAAGGATAGATCTGGCCTTGTAATAGTGAGATAAATCAGTTTGTCAACCAGCCTCTTATACCTCTCTGGATCGGAGAATAATTCACCTTCTTCTGTCCTTAATTTCTGGTTTGGGTCCATGGGACTGTCTACCGGTCTACAATCAATCATGCTTGTTTCTTGTAATATATCAAGAGCATACTTCCTTTGGGAGATTACAACTCCATCTTTTGATTGTGCTACTTCAATGCCTAAGAAGTATTTGAGACTTCCAAGATCCTTGGTTTGAAAATGTCTACACAAGTACTCTTTTAGTTGAGATGTTCCAACAGCATCATTTCCTGTAATGACAATATCATCAACATATACTATTAAGTAAACACATTTCCCGAGAGAAGAATGACAATGAAAAACTGAATGGTCTGCTTCACTGCGTTTTAGCCCAAATTTTTGAACAATGGAGCTAAACTTTCCAAACCAAGCACGTGGGGATTGCTTGAGGCCATATAGAGATCGATGCAATTTGCATACCATACCAGACTCCCCCTGAGCAACAAACCCAGGAGGTTGCTCCATATAAACTTCTTCCTCAAGATCACCATGTATGAAGGCATTCTTGATATCCAATTGATGAAGTGGCCAGTGACGAATGGCTGCCATGGCAAAGAAGAGACAAATAGTATTCATCTTGGCTACAGGAGAGAAAGTGTCACAATAATCAAGACCATAAACCTGAGTGTAACCTTTTGCAACAAGCCGAGCTTTGAGCCGATCAATTTCACCATCAGGGCCAACTTTAACTGCATACACCCATCGACAACCAACCGCCTTTTTTCCTGGGGGAAGGGGCACCAGCTCCCAAGTATTAATGTGGTCAAGAGCCTACATTTCTTCAATCATAGCTTGTCGCCATCCAGGATGATCAAGTGCTTCTTTCACATTCTTGGGTATAACAACAGAGGACACTGAGGATAAAAGAGAAATATAGGAGGGCGACAATCGATGATAGCTTAGAAAATTATAAATGGGATGAGGGTTTCGAGTGGAACGAGTACCTTTTCTGAGGACAACAGGCCATGCTGAATCATTTGCACCAGGAGGCGTGGGAGGAGATGACGAGGGAGAAGAATCTGAAGTAGGAGATTCATCATTGTCTTGGGGAGGTGGACTATCCATTGGGGCCCTGTGTGGGATGATCTCAGTATGTGGAGAAACAGGTGTAGAAGGATTGTGATCAAGACTTGGAATGACAGAGACAGTGGAGCTATTTGACTCAGCCATTGGAATATGAAGGACTTGCTGGAGGATAGAAACATCCTGAACAGATGGAGAGAAGTAAGGAGTCTGTTCAAAGAATGTGACATTGGCAAACATGTAATACTTCTTAGTTTCAGGAGAGTAACACCGATATCCTTTTTGAAGTCGAGAATAGCCTAAGAAGACACATTTGAGAGCGCGAGCGGAGAGTTTGTCTAGACCTGGAGACATGTCATGAACAAAACATACACAGCCAAACACTCGGGGAGATGTATGAAAGAGAGGATCATTAGGAAACAAAATGGAGAAAGGGACTTTATTATCAAGAGAGGAGGAGGGCATCCTATTAATAAGATAACATGCAGTTAAGATGGCATCCCCCAGTGATGGACAGGAATATGGGCACCAAGCAAAAGGGTATGAGCAGTTTCAACCAAGTGTCTATTTTTTCGTTCTGCTATACCATTTTGTTGTGGTGTATGAGGACAAGTAGACAAAGAAACATGACCGACTCCTTTGGAAGAAGTTTTAGATCCATTTGCAAGGGTTATGAAATGAGGTTTTTCTCGAAAGGAAATAGATGAGAACAAAGAGGTATTACCAGAAATGTGATCAGAAGCACCTGAGTCAATTACCCATGAATTTTGACATTCCATAGATTGAGAAACGCAGGCTGTTGATGTATTGGGAGATTGAGATGGTTGTGCCAAGCTGTTAGACTTTAACCTTAAATACTCTTGATATTCATCCTCAGAAAACATAGAAGTGGAGGTTTCAGTTTTCGAAGTGGAAGTTTCAGTCTTCGAAATATTGGCGGTTTTGGAAGGGAAACCATGTAAGGAGTAGCAATTCTCTTGAGTGTGACCCATCCTTTTACAATATGTGCATTGAGTACGTCCCCGACCTCCTCGTCCTCCTCCTCTAGTGCCACGTCCTCCTCTTCCTCGTGTGGCAACCATGACAGATGGTTCCACTAGTTCATGCGCTTCTTGAGTTTGAGATACCGGGACACGCAGAAGGCGAGTGGTCAATGTTTCCATAGAGGGGACCTCATGACTAGTTAGAAGTTGATCTCTGAGATGATCAAAATCGGGATGTAAGGCACGAAGGATCAACACCATGTAAAATTTGTCTAGTTTCTTTTTGATATCCTCTAATGGATCTACTTCCAAAAACATCCTAAGTTCTTCGACAGTAGATTGGGCTTCAGCCATGAAGGACACCATATCATGGTTTGCCATCTTGAGAGATGCAAGCTTGTTCGTAGTGTCATAGAGACGTTGAATATCGTTGGCATAAATGTTTTGGGCTTTCTTCCCAAAGGAGTGACAAGTTTTGAAAGCCCTCAAAGATACAAGAAGTTTAGGTTCCACTGATTGCCATAACAGGGCACACAATTGGAAATCTGTTTGTTTCCACTGATCAGCTTTTTCAGTAGGCACATGGCTTCCATCTCGCTCAAGGTGGTCATAATGCCCTTGGCCAAGGAACCACATTTCAACGGCAGCAGACCATGATAGATAATTTTTTCCATTTAGCTTCTCGGAGGTAATTGATAGACTTCCAGAGAAGGAAAGAGTACTGCCAGACGCCATTTTTGAAGAAGACGAATAATACTAGCGAGGAACAAGAAAACCCTAAGGGTTTAGACGAAGTAAACTGTGACAGTGATGGACGACGATGGCCGGCGGCCGGCGACGGACGACGGTGGCCGGCGGCGACGGTGGCCGGACGGTGGCCGGCGGCGGGCAGCGGCGGACAGTGGCGGGCGACGAAGACAGAAACCAGAGCGGGATCGACCCGCTCTGATACCAACTTAAGATTGAAAAGAAATAATTCTTGAGGGCTTAATTGATCCGTCTCACAATCTTCTATTTATAAGAATAAATTGATACACAAATACATGATAAATAGGGTAACCCTAGACATAATATAATCATGATAAATAGGGTAATCCTAGACACAATATAATCATGATAAATAGGGTAACCCTTGACACACTATAATGATGATAAAATAGGATAAATATCTTAACATAGATAATATAATTTAAATTTATTTTAATTTTTTCATTTGAAAAAAATTAATGATCACCTAATGCAAATTATTTAAATATCAAGTAATCATTAATAATTCAAAAAAATCAATATGAATTATACTGATTGATATTATTTTTCATTCAATATGTCATCATTTTGGTTAATGAGACGATGCCTTTTCTTGATTGATTTCATCTCAGTTTTTTTTTTCAATGCTAGTTGAGTATTTTTTTTATCATATTCTTGTTAATGTCAACTTAAAAATTCTTCTAAATAACAATGATAAAAAGAAACCATAGTTAATATTTACTTAAAGTTATCTCAACTATAATTATGATAGAACTTTTGACAAAGCATAACATTGCTGTCAATTTAAGAAGGATAATCACTATAAAAATTAACAAAATAACAAAATAGCCCCTCTATTAATAATTGAGTAAATCCCTACTAATATAACATAACTAAAAATTAACTTTAATAATCAAATAGTCATTTGAACATTAACCAGAAAAATCTTAACTAATATTAATAAATAAACATATATTTTGAAATAGAAAATCGTCTATACGATATTGATTCAAAAAAACAAACTCTAAACACTTATTAAAATCTCTATCATAATCATATTAATAACATTTCTACTAAAATCAAATTAAGAAAAAAAAAAAAAAATAAGACAATCTTAAAAATATTTAAATTTTAAATTTGTTTACCTTCTAAGTGAAATTTAAATTTCTCTAATTTTAATTAATCTAATTTATTTGACTATATTCTACAATTTCTATTTCTTTTAAAATTTCTTATTCAAACATCACATTTTATTTCAAAATACTTAAAATTTTTATGAAAATAAATTAGCCACTTAAAATTCCTTACTCTTATAGAAAAAGTTTGTTGAAACATAATCTTGGTAAAAGTAGAACTTAAAAACGCACGCTTGAATACTAACAGAGAGTGTAGTTTTCAAGCTTTCTCAATCTCGATGACACTCTTCTCAAGTTCTCAAAACAATACTATTAGTGAAAGAATATGTAACATACTCTTCCCCACTAAGGAGTGACATTTTGTTCCTTCTCAAGCAAACAATTATCAATGTAAATTACAATTTATAGCCAAATTTAGAGTCTGCAATGACATTGACATTGACATTGAAATAACTTAACATCAATGGTGCCTCGTGTATTACAGAGAAATAATTATTTCAAAACAGAAAACCTTGATCTATCAGATGTTGGAAAATGGTAAAAAGTGCTCTACATAATCTCCTAAAATACAATAATTTAGTTAAACTTGGGACTTACGTACCATGTCATACATGAATCAAACAAATAATTCTGGTGACTTAAGTAGTATGACTTTAAAATTGTCTGTTCCCGCTTCTCGTATTCATTCTGTTATATGCATTAGAAACCATAAGAAGTCTTGGATCATCTTCAGGAATCTCTCGATCCTGCAATTCCACAAACAAAGTAGTGAGCATCATGGGTACGTTCAATGGGAAGATATAGCTTGATTATAACATGTGTGTGTGACCATTAGAAAACAATTAAAAAAAGTGAACTCAATAAAAAACTAAAAGCTGTATTTCATTTCTTCAAACATGCAATACAAGAATTTCAAGGAATATCTGAATAGGAAGTCATTTAAGAGCAGATAGAAATGAAAACTCTGTTCTCCTTTGCATGGAAAATGATAAATCACTCCCAGTACTATATACTAGAGGAGTGTTGAACTCTTGGCAATGTGACAAAAGAAAGATTGAATGGCAATGCAAAAGGGCCTGTTGTTAATGACAGCGGATCACAGCTCATACTAATTAATATATCCAATCTAGGGAAGACAAATTGCAACCTTTACTGTATGATTCATGGCTTTTTACCACTAAGATGAATATACAAACTATCAAGAGAAATTATTTCAAAGAACATAGAAGAACGTGATGGTCTACAGAAGCAAATAACTCACTTTTAAGCCTTTGTAATATGCTTCTACCGCAGGAAATAAGGCGTTAATTTTCCGAACTTGCATCATGTCCCATATGTAGTTGGCAGTGGTATATCCCCCGGTCTACCATTAGAAATAAGAACAAAATACATATTAGAAATTCCAGAGAACAAATAAAACTGTATCAAGCTAGTAACGAGATAAAGTTTCAATACCTTCTCTCCTGCAGCTACAAGCAGGAGCTCACTTCCCAATCTGCTATTCACAAAAAAATTTCTTTCGTTCATCTTTACCTACATTTATAAAATAATATTTTTAAATCCTTAACCAGATCAGATAAATCACAGTGACAAAGTTGACGCAAAGCTAAGATGACGTACCAGAATATCTTGAGCAATTTGCATTCCTTTCTCAGTGTACCCAACCATTGCCCCTTCTGCGAGAGTCTGCAGTCACGTTAACTCAATATGCCTTTTATGCAAATTGTTTTAAAATAATCATTACGCAGCAGTGTTCAACGAGGTAAGGGTGAAACAAATTTTCAACTACATAACCATGCATTAGATGCATGACTGGAAAATTGGCACTTTTTAAGTTCAGGCATACTTGTACGAGTCACACACTGCCAGAAGGGTGTTTATCCATACTACTTACATCATCCTCAAGATCCTTTGAACAAGAATAATAAGCTTTGAGCTACAATAATACTTGGGATTGAAAATCCTAGAAATTTTGACCAAACTCACCACAAAAAGTTCTGCAGCAATAACCCTTCCCTCGTTTATGTGGTTCTCAAAAGTTTGAAGAGCAAGGTCAATTTCTCCTGCATGACAATAGCACCTGCATAATAATGGTAAACAGAGATAAACTGACTTCTTTAATAATGCATCAGGAGAACAGATACCAGTACAATTAAACAGAAGGACCCTTCTAGAGAAAAAAAGTTAGTTGAAGTTTTAGATTGAAAAATAGTGTTCATACACTCCACTGATACAAACATATGTATATATGTACACACACACATACACACAGATATATATATATATATATATATATATATATATAATTGTGTAATTAACAATACAGTGCTGAGAAATCATAAATAAGGGCTAATGCCTATGACATACTAGGTATAACAAAAACAGATTTATAAAAGTTATACAACATAAAAACTGAATTCAAAGTCTTCTCAATGATTTAGACAAAATATAGAATTGATAAATTCAATACTAATCCTCTTGGATAACATCTTCTCTTGAATAAAATGATAATCAATCTCAATATGTCTAGTTCTTTCATGAAACACTAGATTAGAAGAAATGCGATTGGTTGTCTATCACAATATAACTTCATGTGCTGGACTTCATAAATTTTAAACTTTGAAGAAGTCTTTTGATGCACCAAGTTCACACTTAGGCAAAGTCATAGCTTGGAATTATGCTTATACACTCGATCAAGCAATGACACTTTGTTTCTAGCTCTTCTAAGAAATAACATCTCCACCAATGAATAACCAGTAGTTACGTGTATGTCTATAGGATAACCTGTCCAATCAGAATCGTTATATCCAGAAACTTGACTATTTCCCTTATCCTCATATAAAACCCCAGTCCAGGAGCCCTTTAGATATACCTAACAATGTGAATAACAATGTTCCAATGATCAATGACTAATAGATATCTATAGTAAGGAATCTATCTATCACGCACTCAACACTCACTCGCACATGCAACTGAGAAAGAAAACTGTATATTCCTCTTGTATTCAAAGAATGTACAAGAACGGCACCCAACTTCCAAGGGAACACTTTCCCTTCACAAGAACAACCTCCTATCTATAAAAAGAATATCAAAATCTCCCCTGACACAAGACCTCCCTGCCTTCTTATAAAGGCCCCCAACCAACTAATCAACTAATTCCTAATTTGTTTCCTTCTATCCTGCACACATTATATCCTATCACATTATATTCTATCATTACATCCCACTGCAGAACAACCTTGTCCTCAACGTGTTATCATATGAAGGGAACCCACTGGCTATTGCTTGCAATTTTAGATCTGGAGGCTTGGGTGGTGGTTGATATGAGTGGTTTTTGCACACCATATTCTGAACCCAGTAATTTGGAATCCCAAAATTCGAATGTCATTGATTGTTGCTTGGCTGCATCTCCATCTTCAACGCTCTTTATTGTTGCCTCCCCTTCCTCCTCCATCATACTATATTTTTCTGTTCCAAATCCCCCTTCTGTTTTGGTGTTTTCTTCCCTACAGAGAGTGTGATTCTTCATTTTTGGCCTTTCTCCCACAATTATAGAACTTTGTGAATCTCTAATCAAGTTCTTTAGATCCTATTAGATGTTAAGTTGTGTGTTTCTATTAATTGGGCTTAGCCCATTCTGTATTTAGGGTTTAACCCTTATCTTACATTATAAATAAACTACCCTATGTGTATGCTAAACACATAAGGGAGATTTTTCCTAATCTTCTTCACTATATTCAATATGGTATCTAGAGCACAGGAATAGTTCCAGTCAACTCCACGGTCTCCGGCACTCATCACTGCCGCCATCGTTGCAGTCGCCGCCGCTGCCGTCGCCGTCGTCGCCGCCGCCGCCACCGTCGGAGTTCCAGAATCGACCGGCGACCACACCATCATAATCGTCTCGACTGGGTGACCACCGTGGTACGAAGATCGCGGCGAACGGACCACCCACGCGCCTCCACGCACCGCCGCAAGAGTCACCGCTGCCGCCGCGCGTGCCGGCGCGTCGCCGGAGCTTTCCGCCGCCGATCAGCACCGCCGTGATTGCCTCCTCGCCCTCTTTCTGGATCTGTGGTCGTTGCGTCAATCGGAGCACTTTGAATTTTTAGGGTTTCTCCCTCTCCATGGCTGCCCAACTTGATGATCGGAGTCGGTCTCGCCAACCAGGTAAAAGACGTCCAAAATGTGACCACTGTGGCAAGCTAGGCCACAAAATTGATAGATGTTATACACTTCATGGACGTCCTCCTCGACCTATAGTAATGGCTAATTCTGATCCACCTCCCCGATCACCGTCTGCAGACCATCCTACTTCATCAAATACCATAAATAACCCTTTACTCTTTCAGGAATTTCTCAGATGGTATGAGGACCGTCAGCACTCTAGTTCCACTACATCTGCTTCTGTTATACGCATAGGTACTCCTTTTGTTGGTCTGACTCACTCTCTCGGATCTTGGGTCCTTGACTCAGGTGCCACCGATCATATCACTGGTAACAAGTCCTTGTTTTCTTCCTTGTCATGTCCGGTTAATTTACCCTCGGTAACGATGGCTGATGGGTCTAGAGTCTCATCTCATGGTATTGGTACTGTTCATATTTTTCCATCCATATCCATTGATAATGTACTTTATGTCCTTGGGTCTCCTTTTAACTTATTGTCCGTAAGTCGTCTAACTCGTTCCCTTAATTGTGTTATTTCATTTAACAAAGATTTTGTTTGGTTGCAGGACCGGAGTTCGAAACACATGATTGGCACAGGATGTGAGTCTCATGGCCTATATCATCTCAGCCCTTCTCCACATGCTGGCGTAATCATGGAGTCACCATCCCTTCTTCATGCTCAGTTAGGTCATCCCAGTCTTGCCAAACTACAACAACTTGTTCCGAGTCTGTCCAAATTATCAAGTTTGTCGTGTGAGTCTTGTCAGTTAGGTAAACATACTCGTAGTTCCTTTCCTCGTAGTGCTTCACAACGAGCGTCATCCCCCTTTTCATTGGTTCATTCTGATATTTGGGGACCTAGTCGTGTTAAGTCAACTTTAGGATTTCAGTATTTTGTTACCTTTATTAATGACTATTCCAGATGTACTTGGTTGTTTCTCATGAAGAATCGTTCTGAGTTGTTTTCTATTTTTCAAACTTTTTTCAATGAAATAAAAACTCAGTTTGGGGTTTCTATTCGCACTTTACGTAGTGATAATGACCGTGAATACCTTTCTCAACAGTTTAAACATTTTATGGCTTCTCATGGCATTCTTCACCAAACCTCATGTGCTTATACCCCTCAACAAAATGGGGTGGCTGAGCGCAAGAATAGACATCTTATTGAAACAACTCGTACCCTTCTCATTCATGGTCAAGTACCCTCACGTTTTTGGGGTGATGCTGTTCTCACGGCATGTTATCTTATCAACCGCATGCCATCTTCCGTCCTAGCGAACAAAATCCCTCATTCTATCTTATTTCCTCAAGACCCTCTACATCCATTACCTCTTAGAGTTTTTGGGTCTACATGTTTTGTTCATGATTTTAGTCCTGGTCTTGATAAGTTATCTCCTAGGTCTCACAAATGTGTCTTCTTAAGATTTCCACGGTCACAAAAGGGCTATAAGTGTTTTTCCCCTTCCCTCAATCGTCATTTTATCTCTGCTATGTCACTTTTGATGAATCTTCTTTTTACTTTACACATTTATCTTCTAGTTCTGTACCTCTCCCTGTTACTGTTGATATTCCTCTTATCTGTGATCCTCCTGGTGATGCTCCACCCATTTTGTCTCCTCCTTCTTTAGACTCTCATTCACCACAGGATCGTCCTTCACCACCACCCCTTCAGGTTTATAGTCGCCGCAATTGTCTCCCTCATGACTCACTTCCAGTGCCGCCTCCTGTGTCTCCTCCGGCTCCAGCAAATGAGTCTGACTTGCCTATTACCCTCCGTAAAGGTATACGCTCTACCCGTAACCCTTCCCCCCATTATACTGTTCTTAGTTACCACATATTATCTCCATCTTTTTACACTTGTCTCTCATCCATTTCTTCTGTGTCAATTCCTAAATCTGTGGGTGATGCCTTAACTCATCCTGGCTGGCATCAAGCTATGTTGGATGAATTAAGTGCTTTACAGAAAAGTGGAACTTGGGAGCTTGTCCAATTACCATCTGGAAAGTCTGTTGTTGGTTGCAGGTGGGTGTATGCTATCAAGGTTGGCCCTGATGGCACAATTGATCGTCTGAAAGCTCGACTGGTTGCCAAAAGCTACACACAGATTTTTGGTTTGGATTATGGTGATACTTTTTCTCCAGTGGCAAAAATGACCTCTGTTCGGCTATTCATTGCCATGGCCGCTCTTCGATAATGGCCTCTTTACCAACCAACTTGATGTCAAAAATGCTTTCCTAAATGGTGATTTGCATGAAGAAATTTATATGGAGAAACCGCCTGGCTTTGTTGCTCAGGGGGAGTCATCTGGATTGGTATGTCGTCTTCGCAAATCCTTATATGGCCTAAAACAATCTCCTCGGGCCTGGTTTGGTAAATTCAGCTGTGTTGTTCAACAATTTGGTATGTCTCGCAGTGAAGCGGATCATTCAGTGTTCTATCGCCACTCAAGTGCTGGATGTATTTACTTAATAGTGTATGTTGATGATATTGTTCTCACAGGAAGTGACTATCTCGGCATCTCTCATATGAAACAACACCTTTGTCATCATTTTCAAACCAAAGATCTTGGCAAACTCCGGTACTTTTTGGGTATTGAAGTAGCACAATCCAATGATGGTATTGTCATATCTCAGAGGAAGTATGCGTTAGACATCTTGGAGGAAACAGGGTTAATGAACTGTAAATCTGTTGAGACACCTATGGACCCTAACATCAAACTCTTACCAAATCAGGGGGAGCCTTTCTCAGATCCTGAACGATACAGAAGATTAGTTGGTAAATTAAACTATCTTACTGTTACGCGTCATGACATTTCCTTCACAGTTAGTGTGGTGAGTCAGTTTCTAAACTCCCCATGTGAAGACCATTGGGATGCAGTTGTTCACATACTTAAGTATATTAAAGGATCACCTGGAAAAGGTTTGCTATATGGCCCTAACAATGATACAAAAATTGTTTGCTATTCAGATGCTGATTGGGCTGGTTCCCCTTCTGATAGGAGGTCTACTTCTGGATATTGTGTCTCTATTGGTGGCAATCTGATATCTTGGAAAAGTAAGAAGCAAAGTGTTGTGGCAAGGTCCAGGGCAGAAGCAGAATATAGAGCTATGGCATCTGCTACTTGCGAGCTTGTGTGGCTTAAACAATTACTTAATGAATTGAAATTTGGAGATGTCACTCACATGACACTTATATGTGATAATCAAGTTGCTCTTCATATTAGCTCTAACCCTGTCTTCCATGAGAGAACCAAGCACATTGAAGTTGATTGTCATTTTATTAGAGAAAAAATCATATCCGGAGATATCAAGACTGAGTTCGTTAACTCAAGCAACCAGTTGGCAAACATATTCACCAAGTCCTTACGAGGACCTAGAATTGACTATCTTTGTAACAAGCTTGGAACATATGATTTATATGCTCCAGCTTGAGGGGGAGTGTTAGATGTTAAGTTGTGTGTTTCTGTTAATTGGGCTTAGCCCATTCTGTATTTAGGGTTTAACCCTTATCTTACATTATAAATAAACTACCCTATGTGTATGCTAAACACATAAGGGAGATTTCTCCTAATCTTTCACTATATTCAATAGATCCTGTTGTGGCAACCAATTGTGAATGTTAGATTGTAGCCCTGCAAAGAAAAACCATGCAATTGATCTTCTAGTGTTTTATTAGCTTGTGACACCAATATCTTGAATTCTTGGATGAATTTTTCCCCACTCAAAACAGCTGCATCTTCTACTCTATTTCCAGACTTAATAGTCACAAAGCTCCCACCACATTCTGCTTTCTTTCCTCTGTCTTCACCCTTCTTCATTATTTTGACATACACACCTAGACCTGCCACACTATCTCCACTAAAACCAGCAGCTTAAGCAACTTTACTCAGAGAAGCAAGAGTCACAACATTCCCATCATGGTCTTCACCTGATGTATTTTTCCTACCAACATTTGTCACGTTATCAACCCTTCCAGCAACAACTTCTGCAACTTTCTCAACAACAGCCACACCAATGTCTCCATCATAGTTTTCGTCTTTGCCTTCATTTTCACATATATTTTCTTCTCTCCTATCTTGCCCTCTAATTCCTGCAAAACCATCAACACTCAAAACAGTAGCTTTTGACACTCTACTCCCTTATGTAATGGTAACGACATTCCCCTCACGGTCTTAGTCAGCCCTGTCCTCTTCACTGATATCCGTTTTCCCTTTTCTTCTCCCCATTGGTTGAATTTTCTACTCCATACGAGGGTTTCTTGGCTTTCTTTATGTGTAGCAAACTACCTTTCACAACATCGCTACCCATTTTTCCCTCTTTCTTTCCTTTCATGACAAATTTCTCACTTCTTTCTAAGCCCTTTATGTGAATCTTGAATTTCTGCAACATTTCTTTTATTTCTTGGATATTTCTTCTCCATTCTGCACTACTATGTGGATATCTTTCTTCCTTCTTCTCTTCATCATTAGCCATGTACTCTCCTTCTTCAAAGAATTTCTTGGCTTTAAGTTCACAACATCCCTACCCATTTTTCCCTCTTTCTTTCCTTTCTTGTTGTCATGAAGAAATTCCTCTTTCCCTCCCCTTCTTGCTCTGTCAAGAGATTTCTTCCTTCCTTTTGAGTCCCTTTCTTGATTTTGGTATTCCAATATCATTTCTTTCAATTCTTGGCAACTTCTTCTCCATTATGCTATCCTCATTTTCAGTTCGTTGGCCCACTTCATCCAAGGTATTGTCTCTTCCTTCCATGCTTCCACCACTTCTTGATCACTTCTTGATCCGGCAGGTCGGATCAATTTGATAGATTTGTTTAGTAAGGAATCTATCTATCACGCACTCAACACTCACTCGCATAGGCAATTGAGAAACAAAATTGTATATTCCTCTTGTATTCAAAGAATGTACGAGAACAACATCCAACTTCCAAGGAAACACTTTCCCTCCACAGGAACAACCTCCTGTCTATACAAAGAATATCAAAAGCTCCCTTGACACAAGACCTCCATGCCTTCTTATAAAGGCCCCCCAACCAACTAACCAACTAACAACTAATTCCTAAAATGTTCCCTTCTATCCTACACACGTTATATCCTATCACATTATATTCTATCAAGATCCTACATAAATTTGCTAACAACATGGAAAATGAAAGACCAAGTCATGTGATTGCAAAGTAAAGAAGTTTTCTGCCATTCTCCTATATCTCTTGTTAAGAAGTGAACTTTAAGTCTAACTCAACCTTATAAAACCGGCTTGTAAGGTGAGTGTTGCAATTAGAGGAAGAATTTCCTAATTAAAGAAAATATATGTAGAATCTTCTAGTTTATTTTTCGGTATATTCTTTCCTTATTTTCTTTTTTGGAAGATTAGATTGTTACAAATAGGTGTAAGAAAAATGTAATAGATATGAATGATAATAATAAAAATCATTCTCCTTTTCAAGTGTGAGGTTTGCACCCATTTATATATTCTAAATTGACCTTATCTCTAGTTGACATAAGACTTGACATTAATGGATGATCCGATAGCAAGTGAAACACTAAAACCCAACAAACAACAAATTTTGTTAGGACAAGTTCTAACTCATGACTCTGATACCATGTTAAGAAATGGACTTTAAGCCTAACTCAACCTTACAAAGTCAGCTTGTAAGATGAGGTTTGACCCCACTTATATATTTTAAATTGATTTTATCTTTAGTCGACGTGAGACTTCCAACATACCGAAGCAGAACCATTAACTTTTTATTTTACCTATAGGACTATCAATGGGCTTACATTATATCATGTCAATTTCCTTCAAAATTTCTAAACCATATTTTCTTTGAGATCACAAAGCCTTCCTTTGATTGAGACTCCTCAATACCAAGAAAATATTTTAGTCAACCAAGATCTTTGGTTTGATATTGGTTGAACTAGTATGTTTTCAATTATGAAAATTTAATAGCATCGTTGCTTATGATCAGTATTTCATCAACATAAACAACTAAACATACACATTGCCCAAGAGAAGTATAGTAGTAGAACATTGAATGATCTATTTCACTTCATTCCACCAAGTGTTTGTTTTCTCTTTCAACTATTCCCTTTTGTTAGGTGTGCAAAGGCATGTGGACTGATGTAAAATGTCATGTGAAGATAAGAAAGATGATAGTTTGATAAGACCAGTATTTAGAACTAGACAAAAAGAGATACTTTTTATTCCAAGAAGGTCTATTCCTTACCAATGTAGTAGGACAATAGACTATAACAACAATTACAGCCAAGGTACTTTGAGAGGCCTCACTCTCCACAAACTTTTCCCACCGAAACTAAGATACAACCACCTAACCTCCCCACACACCTAAAACAGACTATTTATAATGTCTGTTACAATTACAAAACATAACTAACTGCCTTGTTTCTTTCTTCTACTATAAACAATGCCAAACCTACCATAGTTCAAAGGAAAAACATTCTTAGGCTATAACTTCTAAAAATTTTAATAGTTTTCACACAATGATTCTTGATCTTATTTGGAAGATAGACAAAGAAATAGGTAAAAGCTCAAATCTATATTTCATTAATTATACCTAAGTACATCATGAATATTCATCAATTAAAGTAATCAAAATATTTTTAAACCAAAAGATGTAACAAAACTTGGAACACCAATATTTGAATGAATGATACTAAAAGTTAAGTTACATCGTTCTTTAGTTTGCTTTCAAAAGGAAAAATGAACACGTTTATACCCCACTAACATGACTTTCACAATAACACTTCCAACTTATAGAGACTTCAAACAAAAATTTCTAATTTTGATATACAAGAAAATTGAGAAAGCCATGAAGTATCAATTTTGATCATTGAGAAGCTTAGGAGACAAAACAACACAAGACATATATGGTTGTGATTCAAAATAGTAGAGACCCCAAAATTCAACATCTTCACCAATCATTTGACATGTACCAAGTTCCAAAATGACAATAGAGTTGGGATTCAATGTCACAACAATTTAAAGACTTAGTTAACTGAGAGGGGTTAAATTAAAAAGACAAGGACAAAGAGAACAAAATTTAGATTTAGTGAAGATGAAAGTGAGACTTGACCAACACCTTTGGAGTCAAGATCCATCAACTAAAGTAATGAGGTGAGCAAATTTAATTTAAGGGTTCTCGTAGAAGAAAATAAAAAAGCATTACCAACTATATGATCAAAAACACCTGAGTCAATAATCCATGGATTTAGCTTAGCAATTGATTGACAAACATGTTGAAACACTAGAAGAGGAGGAAGACTAGGCTTTATTTGCGGTTTTCCATTGAAAATATTATTGAAAGTCATGTTCATGGATTTTAATTTCAGACGTTTGAGACCTAAACAAGTTTGTTTCCTCTTTTAGAAAGCCATGAAGTATCAATTTTCTTGAGTACGACATTCTTTTGCAATAGGAGCACTAGAAACGACCACCTCTTCCTCAATTTCCATGACTCCTAGGGAAGATACCATTGTTGAGGATTCAACCACCTTGGCTGAATTTTCCCTTTTTACAAAGGTAAGAACACAAAGAAGGCTTGTAATTAAGTTGTTCAAAGAAGGAACTTCTTGACTGACCAAGATTTGAATGTAAACTCTTCAGGATCAATCCCATATATAGCTTGCAAATTTTAGTTTATTTTTATCTAATAAGTCAACATCTAAGAGAACTACAACTTTTCCACTCCAACTTGGGGTTGAGCAAGATGAGTAATCATATCATGGTTTGCCTATTTGAAAGACGCCAACCTATAGAGTCGTATAGCCATTGTATATCATTAGCAAAAATACTCTATGCCTTTTTCCAAAAGAACAATAAGTTCTAAAGGCTTTGAGAGTCCCTAAAATATGTGGTTTCTCAAGTTGACACAGTATAACACATAATTGAAAATCTTCCATTGAGCACTATTCTCTATTGACCCTCCATTGTGCACTTTCTTCAAATGTTCATGGTGTCCTTGACCAAGGAACCAAAGTTCTACAAAGGCAACCAATGATATACATACTTTTTTCATTGAGTTTCTATGTGGTAATGGTGGTGTTCACTTACAAGCAAAGGGCAACATAGAGAAAGATGATGCTTGAAACGGACTAGGAAGCTTTGACAAGACCTGTGGAAGAGAGAGATACAATGACATTCCAATGGCAGCAACCGACACACAAGATGCACACGTATGACAGGACAAATTGTGATATTAGGGTGTGAGAGCTCATAAACCAAAGCTAGGATGCTAGACCACTTGTGTTAGGTCATGCTTAACAAGGTGCACCAACACTAGAGTTGTTAGAAGAAAAGGTTTTGGTGAAATTGAGGGTTTCCAACTGTAAGACGACAATTTTCAACAAAAAACATCTTTATAAAGGTTATACAACAAAAGATAATCATTATTCAACAAAGCTCAAATTGAAAGCATATTCACCAACAATATCAGCCAAATTGAACAAGTTTGGTGGTTACATCATTGCCTTTGTACAAACAATTCATATTCTACTTGCACAAGATACTATATGTTTCTATAACAAAATCAATAGAAGTGTTTTGAATATTGGAAAATGGATACACCACAAAATGTTAAATGTTTACTAATTAATTAGTCAATTGTATACCTATAAAATATTACACACACACACACACACACACACACACATATATAGATAGATAGATATAGATAGATAGATATCCATCAAGACTATTTGGTTTGAGCGGGCTAAATGATAATGATATTGCAAAGGAAACATTTTATCTAACCAAAGACATCCTTCAAAAGAAGCAATGGAACGAAAGAAATTCTTTACATGTTAACCACATATATATAACCACCTTCCCAGGACTTCTAACTTCCCTTTGATTTAAAGGTCAAATGCACAAATGGAAAATACCATTCATTTTTCATACTAGTAAGTACTTTCCAGAAAGTGTAACAAGGAAAGGAGCTAGCTACTAGAGGAAAATGCCTATTCTACAACTTTCTCATAATCAATATTTTCTTTTTGTAATTTGATTTCCTTTCCCTCAATTAGGGACAATAGCAAAAAGAGGACCCTTAATTGATTACCTGATTACTTGCATCATAATAAAGACATCAGGAGTTTTTCCGTCCTTGTTCAGAATGTCCAATAGTGTGTTCGTTAACTGCCACAATTAGAGCAAACATGCATATATTAAAAGATAAATTAAAACAAAAAAGAAAAAGAAATAGCAGCCCAAGAGTATATCCATAGAAGAGAAGGGAGATGTTTCCACTGTGAGGGTCCCTACAGCCCAGGCCATAGATGTCCAGAAAAAGATATAAGGATAATGATCATGGCTGAAGATAAGGAGGAAGAGGAAGGAAAAGAGAAGGAAGAAATGGAGCAGAGAACGATGGAGCTCTTGGCTTTTTCAGCAGGGGGCCTGACACAATCTAATACTATGAAACTACAAGGATGAGTGAGTGGAAAACGAGTGTTGGTGTTAATTGATAGTGGTGCTAGCCACAACTTTATTTCGGCCAAACTAGTGACTGAATTAGGCCTGGTGGTTGAGGAAACTCCTCCCTACAAAGTCAGACTGGGGGATGGACATAAAAGGACAACTAGTGGATGTTGCCATGACCTCTTATTAGTTTTGGAAGGTTTGGAGGTGAAGGAGAAATTTTATTTGTTTGAACTAGGACTTGTGGATCCAATTCTAGTTGGTTTGACGGTTGGCTGTTAGGTGTGAAGGGTTTGTTATATAGGGGGGAGGTGTGTCTTAGGAGGACAGTTTTGGGTTATATTGTTGTAGTGACAGGAATATTACATCCTGCGTGAAGGGAGGATTGCTCCCTTGGTTACATAAGTCTTTGTTACAAGAATAATAAGACAGTTTGGTTCTTTGGTGAGTGCTTGTGTGTGTATGTTGAAGTGCTTATCTGTGTGGGTTCAGGGTTTCTTGCTGCCAAGAATCCCAACATAAGTGATGGCACCACATATCATAACAAGTGAAGAAATAGTGGTGCAAAAATATAAAAGTGAAGAAAGAAGGTGAACAAATTCAATTATTGAAGATTTCCGAAGCCTTTATTTTCAAGATGGACTCTACGTGTTTTGACAAACACATTAAAATGGCCTGTTTTGAAATATACACAAACCTGCAATCCATTGGAATTTCCATTTCCAAGTTTTATACTAGAGGATGGTAGGGGCAGGTTACTATCACAAAAAACAATAATTCAAATATGATATTCGGATGTGATACAACCCCATCATTAACTAAATTGGTAGAAAACTTCCTTTAACAGCCATGCAGAAATTCCACTTTTTTTAACTATAGGAATATAAATCTCTAAAGAACATAAAGTAATAATGAAATTTAAATGTTGATGTCATACAACACATTATCTAAATAAATACAATTTGTGCATGCAAACAACTTCATAAAGCCTTCATAGGAAATGAAACTATAAACATTATAAGACTGACAAATTTCTTGTGGCAATATTCTAACTCAGCTTACGGGTGTCCGACATGGCAATGAGAAAACATAATTTATTCATTACCTTAAATCATATAACTATTATACATCTAATCTCTATTTTGGGGTCAATACAGAGTGTAACAACAATAGAGCTTTTAAAAGGGTCCGTAAAAAAGGAAGATTAATATGCACATTTGTTTAGCAGAAAATAACATAATACGAATTTTATTTGGTGGTAGTAACTAGGTAAGTCAATGAAAATGAAGGGTGTAAATATAATTTAAAAGAAATATGCAGTAAAAAATTATTAACCGAGAAAATGGATCCTGATCTACATTCGACACCAACTTATGTCCATATTCAAATATCACATGCAACCAATTTCTACAGGACTTATGCTGATAACTCAATCCAACATCTCGAAATCATACCGTCGAATAATTTCATTCCACACAAAAACAAATGGCATTGGAATAATAACACAAAAGCATAGTAAAAAGAATTAAACAACAGCATACGAACTTTAACATGCATGACATGACACTTAATACCTCAACAAGTTTTAGGTCTGCAGCAGCATGAAATGCAGTGTGATATGCTGTAAATGGTCGATTCAAAAACCCTCCACGCCTATGAATATAATCTGCTGTTGGTAGGTTGTATAATTCTTCATCACTAACACCCATCATCACATTCTCAGCATTGGCACTGTTGGTTTCATCTGAAGACCACATCTTTGACTTCTCCACAAACTCAATAACCTTTTTCCACAGAATAAAAGTTCAAACATCACTGGACAAATACAGCATATACGATTCCAAATAAAAACATAGGTAAGATAACTACTTTTGCAGAAAAATCATCAACAAGAGGTGTCTTATTCTTGTGTGCAACTATAAGCCCAGCATAGCAGAACTTGTTCAATCCCAGACCAGCAGCTATCATATCACGGACAATTGTATACCTGGATCAATACATTTCAATAAATATAATTTAAATATTCCAAAACAATATAATATATCTAAGTGACGAGTTGATGATTCTGAAATACAATTTGTACTAAAAAACAGAAAACTAGAAGAGAGAAAACTCTTACCTTACACAAAAGACAAGAAAAAATTTATCTCGTATAAAACCAGGTTTTACGTGTTAGGCCATTAAGAGTAGAATTTCACAACACACTGTTTAAAATAAAGCAACAATCCTTGGACATTGAATGACAACAAAAAAGCATTGTAAAAAACAGACAATGGAATTATAGAGAGCAGGAATTAAGGGAAGAAGTAATTTATAGTAAAGTATTAGATAGTGCAAGAAGTAGATTGCAACATACACTCGGTCTATGCGTCCATCGGCAGCACAAGCATTTAGCAAGCAGATGTAGGTTTGTACATTAGGCTTTACTTCCATGCGTTTCATTTCCTCCAAAATCTCCATTTCAAACAAAAACAAATAAATCATATATCTAAAGAGAAGGAAGCAATAAAATAAAAATAGTAATACTTCAAATCCTTGACTACAAGCAATAAGTACCTGAATAGCCTTATTAGAGTTCTTGCATTTCCCACAGGTCGAAATCAGAAAGTTGTACAAAGTAACCTACGTCATCAACATGAAACAACTGTCATAGACCTACATAGAGGATATACAAATTACACAGAAAAATGTTTTGCGGCCTAATGGCATCTGCTGATACAAACTACTAGACAAAATCATTATGGGGCACTCATGACAGCTTCCAACAACCTTTTCAGGCAAAAATGTATATAAAAATAACAAAAGTATCTTCTGGTCTACAATAGCATGGAAACTTGAAAGGATTATAAAGAATAAAAGAACCTCAAAACCTTCTGTTATCACTCAAGATTATCCATATTCTAAAAGTTATTACAAAAGGAAGAGACCCAGAAAATAAGCGTTTACGCAGCAAACTAAAGACATTGAACTACAACACTTTCAAGAATAATCATTCCACATTCTCATCTCTTCCCCTTGTTAATAAACTCGGGGAAAGCAACAGAACTAGCCCAATATCTCAACTGCAGATCCCATTATATGTCATTAGTACCAAATTGAATTTCAAGCAATGATATCAGTTTCTGCAGGTGATGATCAACCTAAATTTGTTAAGCACCCCTTTCTCAGCATATAAATTCAAGTATTACATTCAATATCAATAGCTCCACTCCAACACCTCGTCCCACCTAAAATGGAAAACTATTCAAGCAAAGTTATGAATAATGATAAAAAGACAGTACATACATCAGGGAGCAAACCCATAGTTTTCATTTGGTCCACGAAGAAGAAAGCATCTTGCATCCTAGCTGCTTTCATAGTTCCCGCAACAAGGGAATGGAAAGTGTCGCGCGAAGGTTTCACCCCATCAAGCATCATATCTTCATACACATCTCTCAGCAAGAAAGTCCTACCAAATAAACCCCACATGCAAAAATTCAGCCTTGGCAAAATTAAAAAAAATAGGATGCTCAGAATAATTAATTAACCCAAATTTTATTTTATTTTTTAAAAAAAAGGAGACAAAACCTTCTTTTTGAAGTGAGAGAGCCCAAAACAGTGTTATACTCGGAAACGTTGTTTGCATAGTTTCTCTTGGCGTACTCTTCAGTGGAAACGGCGAAGAATCGGAGTCCAGAAACCCGATTCAGTGACCCGACACGCACAGCATAACGTGATTGAACTACGGAAAGAGAAATAAAGAGAAACTGAGACTGAAAAAAAAAATAGTTGTGCAGCATAACGTGATTGAGGTATGGAAAGCGAAAAGAAAGAGAAACTGAGATTGTGAAAAATAGTTTGCACGTTAAAAATGAAGAAGAAGAAGAAGAAGAAGAAGAATATACCAATGAGAGATTGAAGGAACTTCATGGCATAGAAGTGGAATGAATCACTTCAGAAGGGAAGAGTTCCAATCTCTCTTAATTCTTCCTAAAACCCTTGGATTTTGTCTGTGTTCTTTTTTGGGGCTTTCGTTTGTTGCTTAGGACTGTGTTTCGAGACTGGCCTGAGAAACTATTCTCGATGTTTTCTTCCTGCACCCCTCATATTTTCTTTTACCACCCGTAACATAATAAAATGACTAAATTATTTTTGTCATTATACCCTTATTTATTTAATTCAAAATTATGTTTAGAACTACGTATTTGAAGTAAAGTTTTGAAGTATCCAGTCAAGAATATGATTTTGGAAAGTGTAATATAATATAGTTATGAATTCGAGAATCTAAAGTACAGTTTTAATTATATAATCTAAATATAATTTGAAAAATAAGTTTAAATGTTATAATTTAGAGATATTTTGAATTGTCTAATTCATAATATAATAAGCAAAAAAAGAAACTGTTTTAAATTATTTAATTGGTAAAGCACTACTAAAACAATAATACAAAATTTCTAGAAACAACAAATTCAAAAATATATTTTTGGATATATGATTTTAAAACACTTTAACAAAAAAAAAATAAAGATAAAAAATTATACTATGAGTATAAGTATCATTTTATATTTATAATATTAAGTTTTACCTAAAATCTAATAGAATTTATCTTTATTAGATTAATAGGGTTAACCTTTAACCTAATATAAAGGTTTTTGTCGAACCAATCATAAATATTCAATCTTAAACTTGAAATGTATAGATTTTAACATAAGGGTGTGAGTGAGATTTTATATTAATTATAAATAAAGTCATATTACAATATAGAAATTGATATAAGTATATTTTATGAATCTCTTTTATAAAGTTAAATTAGACCTAAAAATTTATTTCATAAAAAAAATAAAATTTATATAAATATTTTAAGAAAAACATCATAATTATTGAGTATAAAAAACTATGAAATTAAAAAAAATCTATATTTTCATACTTCCTTTCAAAAAAATGTTACAAGATACCAATGTATAGTTACTTTTATTTTTGTCTCTCAACTTTGCTAACTTGGATAACAAGACTAAAATATTTTTCATTAAGAGAAGGATATGTGACCACTATTATACGAAAATCTTCTCCATTACTAGAAAGACACATGGTTACTAAGAGAGAATTATCTTCATTAAGAGAAGAACACATGACCACTACTCCCAAAGGAAGAAGACCAACACGTCTTTAACTTTTCTCCCAAGGTGGTCTAGGTGGATGTTGACTAAAAGTCAACTAACAAGAGGCGTTACATATGAATCAACATTGAGAGTTGAATTGTGTTGACTCATGTTGACCAAAACCCTACACTAATCGGTCCATGTTATAAGGCTTAAAAAAGAAATCCTATATTATTTGGCCTATAATACAAGGTCTAAAATAAATATACTCTACTAAGAACTCATTGATGACCCATGATAATAAGAGCTTGGACCCATCTTTCATAGATTACTCCTACTCTTCTTGAGTGTGTTTGACTATGGCTAGGGGTAAGCCATCAACGGTGGCCAACGTTAAGTCTTTTTTCCATTAACATTTTTACCTCAGACTTGATTTTTGCTTTCTTGAAGGAGTTTCATTGTGATTTAAAAGAAAAAGAAAAAGATAAAATAATTGGCAATGCTATGTCTTTTTCTTATTAAATTTTTTCCTTTAGGCTTGAAATTTAATTTTTCTTTCAGAAGTTTCATTGTGATTTAAAAGATAAAGAAACAGAACAATGACCAAAGTTAACTTTTTTTCTCATTAACTTTTTCTCCTTAAGTTGGACGAGTATAACTTGTTTGGATGAACTAATTTCGAGGAATTTGCACAAACAAATTTGAGGAGTAAACTTTTTTAGGTCCTCTTATGAGTGAAGATATTAGAAGAGAAAATTACGTCACTCTATGCTTAATTATAAGACTAATATTTTGTCTTGTTTGCTTTTTTCATTATCCAAATCATGTATTTGCATCTCTATGTTTAATATAATTTTATCAATTTTAATTTTCTCATTAAAAATAATACCTCGCATTTCACAATAACAATAATATTGTTATTTAAACTAATTACTCATCCACAATTTATTCACTAGTGCAGAAAAGGCCTTTAACGTCACACTTCAGACGTCTGACCACCGAATATCTAACGTAAAAACTGATCGGTGGCATTGTTGTAATTAAAATCACTATTTAAACGTCGGTCCCTGCAATTGGACGCCAAAAATAGACGAATGAATAAAAATATTAATATTTTAATTGGCTTTAGATGTCCGGGTTAGGATACCCGACGTCTAAGACCTTTTCAATCGTCGAGGCCAACCATTGGACGACAATGAGGTAGTCAGAGTTCCAAAAGTTACCATTGAGACATCTGATCCCTCCACACCGACATTTAAAGTCTTATTTAGACGTCGGCCCCTCCTAACCCCGTAGTCAAATGTGTCCACTAAAATTATATTTTAAACCTTTTAGATGTCGGCTAGGAGGGGTCCCGACTTCTAAAGTCATTTAAACGTTGACCCCTGTAATTGGACGCCAAAAATAGAAGAATGAATAAAAATATTAATATTTTAATTGGCTTTAGACGTCGGCTAGGAGGGTACCCGACTTCTAAACGTCTGCTATTACCAAAACCACGAACGGGAGGCAACAGTTACGCGCACTCAGTGTTCATCATCTTTCTCGCGTTTTCTCTCCACGGCCAAAGCTTTTGAGGTTCATTTTCTCTCTTTTGCACCGTTTAAAATTAGTTTTACTCCGATTACATTACTCTTTGGTGAATTATCTTCCATTTGAACCAATTATAATGCGTTTTCGTTGCGTTTTGGTGCAGTTTTGTGCCTGTTCTTTACCGACGATTTTGAGCGTTTTCGTCTAACCTTATTATTAAATAAAATAAATCTTTTAAATTAATAAACTATTTTATCTCAAATCATAATTAAAACAAAATAAATCTTCTAAATTTGTAACATCCCAAATTTTTTTTCATAGTGTTTAACTACTATAGGATATATCACATTCGTGATATTACATAACAGTTAACTCGAGGAAACTATATAAATTCCCATTACAATTATTCATAAATAATTTATACTAGAAAACTTTATATATACACTAGAAGAATACCTACTACACTGACCCAAAAGTGTAAGATAAACTTTGCAAACAAAAGGAAAAGTTGAAACGTCCTAATCTAAGTTTCAGCTTCACTTCCAACAAGCACCTGTTCTCCGGAGACACCACTTAAGCTCACACCATTAAGGTGATCATTGCAAAAGAGAAACATACATAAAGACAAACAACACAAACACAAAGGTAAGCTAAAATATCAAAATATTATACATACATGTTAAAACAATAACAATATACATCCATATTATGAATCAAACAACATCTAAAATAATTCCATGAACCTTGTACTCTAACTATCCGGATAAATGTATTAATGTCGGACTCATGGGGAACCTACACCCGTGTATGGTGAAGAAACTTGCTCAGAATAACAATAACCACAACCTCAACTACCACCAATAATGTCATACACCAAGGTTAATCCGTCAAACATCTATGGCCAAAACCAGTGACTATAGACTAGGACCTCCAACTACTCTTCATGACATAATCACCCATTTCTACTATAGATGGGGTTATTGAGAGTGTCAAGATCATTCCCCAATCCATGAGCCCCTACCTCAATACATTACACAACATAACCAACATAGGATACTCCTCATTGGAATTCCTTTCTCCACAACATTTCATTCACACTTTGATCATCTCATAATACTTTGCATCCAAACATATGAATCCATGAAACATACACAAAAGAACCAGAAACAACCCCATCAGGTATCACAAAGTAGTTGATAATAAAATTGATTCTCTATTGCATAATGAAATTGATAATAAAATTACTTAGGATCATAAGAGAACAATGAAAAACATATATCATATATATACAAGTGAATCTGGTTTAGATTGGTCAGAATTACACATTACAAGTAGCATTAATCGATTAAATTGGTAATCTAATATGTTAAGGCAAGCCAGAATTCACATAAAGCAAAACAGGCAAAAGCTGCTCATTTTAATCTATTATGTTACTAACATAATCAATTAGAATAAAGTGTCTGTTTTAATCTATTATGTTACTAACATAATTGATTAGACTATAGTTTTTGTTTTAATATATTATGTTAGTGTCATAATCGATTAAAACCAAAAACTATGGCCAAATCAATGATTATGACTTTGCACACTTTTCCCACAACTTTATTTGATTCTTAGGACCCTCTAAATGCAGAGAAAACTTAGAAAATACCACTCTAACTCAAAATAACCATGAAAAACTCAGCAACTACTCTAAACCATCTAAACTCAATTGTATACCTTTCATACCAAATTTATGAAACTTAACAGCTTGAACAAGTCATAAATGACTTTATGACAGACCCCAAAGCATCCTACATACCCTAGACTTTCTAATTCAAAATCTCACTAGTCAAAACCCCTTCAAAATAACTTCAAATCAAGTTAAACTCAACATAATTTACTGTTAATAGTTTTACTTCAACTTTCTACCCTTCTCAACACTCAAACAAGTTCTAAATAACCTAATGACAATCCTAAAAGTCCAATTTCCCTCTTCTTACTACTAACTCAAAATTTCCTTTACCAAAACCCCTTAATTATACATAAAACCTTTTAATACCACCCCATTGACTCATATCTAGTTTCATATCAAATTTAGAGGAATAAGGAACAAAAAGACTCCACAAGATTTAAATGGACTAAACATCAACCACAAACATCAAGTTTCTCTCTAAAACCATTCTTATAAAAATTCACCTATTAAAATCCCCAATTAAGACCAAAAAAGGAACTGAAACTTACTTGCTCTATTACAGAACTCGATCAAATAGATGTGGAGATTACCTCGCTCTAATCTCCTAGGTATCTCTTAATCGTCAAATAGATGATCGAGGAGTTAAAAAAGTTAGAGATAAGGTATAAAGAACTAAGAGAAAGAGTTTTAGAGAGATGAAATATGTTTTAAGTAATGAGACG
This sequence comes from Vigna umbellata, assembly GCF_029865625.1. Taxonomy (NCBI): domain Eukaryota; kingdom Viridiplantae; phylum Streptophyta; class Magnoliopsida; order Fabales; family Fabaceae; genus Vigna; species Vigna umbellata. The sequence goes on along the minus strand of NC_142168.1, from coordinate 60,770,139 downwards.
AGTTTAAAAACTTCTATTTATATTATGGTTTAATAGCCAATTTAGTCCCTACTTTGGTTGAAAAATCTCAATTTAGTCCCTCGTTATAAAAGTGTTTTGAATTAGTCCTAACTTTTAAAATAGTGGGTCAGATTGGTCCTTTCTGTTAAATATAAGTTAACAAAATTAATGGATGATGATGTGACACAACTTAAAGCTAACGAGGGACCAATCTAACACATCAGCTTTAAGCTGTGCACATCATCATCCATTAATTTCGTTAACTTATATTTAACGAAAGGGACCAATCTGACCCACTATTTTAAAAGTTAGGACTAATGTAAAACACTTTTATAACGAGGGACTAAATTGAGATTTTTCAACCAAAGTGAGGACTAAATTGGCTATTAAACCTTATATTATTGAATTATTTTAAAATATAATACTCGGTCTCATTATTTTAAAACACATATCAACTCTAATACTCTATTTTCTAGATTCTTACAAAATTAAATAAACAATAAATTTATTTATTTTTTACTTAAAAAAATCTATAATCTCATTTATTTATTTTCTTAATTATTACAATTTTCAAGGACACTCCTTTAGGAAACAATCTTTCCCCTTTATGAAAGACAAAATTCGAGAACTTTCGAAATTACTTATGTATGGACAAATTGTAAAAAAACATTCATTATTCATTATTTATATATTGTATATTAAAAAAGTTTAGAAGGAAAAATTTAGACAAACCATGTTATTGTTTTCGTTTAAAAAATTCGTATCATTTTTCCTTTTAAATTAGCTATTTAATAAATTAAGCTTTTTTTTATTGAAGTCCGAAAATAAAATATCTATCCGCATGATTAGATTTTCAGACACTTCAAAACGAAAATTGTTCCCTCGTACAAGCCAAGGACGCGGGCTATATCAGAAAAAGAACATCAAGAACAGGAATAATTCATAGAGTCTACTACAATTATTTTTGAACCAATTTTAATAATCCTTTTAAACCATGAATAATTAGAGAGAAAAAAATATTGTAGAGTGCAAATGATAGATACTCGCAATGAACATGTGAAACCAAAATTCTGCACTTTTTACTGCAAGATGACACCTACATTACCTAAACAAAGAAGCATGAACTAAGTAGAGGCCAAAAACTAATTTAGTGTTAAAGAAACACGACATACGGTATAACAATAACACAACCAAGTTCAGTCAAAAGTAAGTATTCAGAAAAGCATGTCATAGTAATTGGTTTGAGGCAAGGCGTTCAAAGGTCCTCCTCCTTGGTGCTGATTTTGATATTCAGCAGAAATACTTGGCAAGAGAGATTCATGAGGTTGACTGCTACAACCCACAGGATTATCACATCCTTCATTAGAAAGTTCCCTAATCAATTCCTCAACCTCCAGCTCACTGAATAGATTGGTTGAATTCAGTGGCACATCAACTGCTTCATAATTCTTATCATGAAGTTCCATAAAATCTTCAAGCAATGGTTGACTTTGAGAGATGTTTTGCAAACAATTGACTTGGTTTGGATATGAGGTGGTAGCAGTAGCATTTTCCTGAGCCATGTTTGGCACAGAACTAAACCAAGCATCATCACCACCACCCTCTTGCATGTTTCTCAACAAATAACTAATTTCATTATCAAGTGCCTGGATTGGAGTTTGGATGATTTGGCCGTGTGAGAAATTCTGCATCAAACTGGGTACATTCTTGTGGTTCTTCAGCAATTTAATTCCCTCATCACAAGCTTCAATTTTGGCCTCCACACGAGCACACAAGGCCCTCAATTGATCCTTTTCCATGTTCACGAAACTTGGATCCCAAGTTGGGTACTTGATGCTTCTGATTTGTTTATGCACTTTGGAAATCTCAGCTTCAATCATGTTCTTTCTGTTCTTAAAAAACTCTTCAATACCGTAAGTCTTGTGAGGTCTCTCTTTCTTTAATTGAGTTTCATAGTACTTTTGAATCATGGAATGTATCTCTACAGGGTTTTCGGGCGAAGTCACTGCTTCAACATCACCATTACCATCAGCATTATCATCGTACATAATCAAACAGTGCTCACCACCACACCTCTTCGAAAATTCCGAGATTTTCTTCATTAGCCCTGTCTTTCTTCGCAAGAAAGTTGTCTTGCGGGATCTTTCATTGGAGATTTGTTTTAAGGTTATCCTTGCGCGACCCATATTCTGCAACACAGCACATACCAAAAACAATTCAATAGCAACCAATAAAACTGAACAGTAACATATAGTAAAAATAAACCTCAGATGAATTCAACAACAATAGTTTCTGTGAAAGTATACCTCTGAAGGTGATCGGGGTCACCAATGATGACTCTGGTAAAAGTGGAGGCTTGACTTGCGTGGGAAGAAGATGAAGAAGTGATCTTGGGGCTCCTTTTTTGATTACTTTTGAAGATGATGAAGAAGATGGGCCAACCCAACCAGCTTGTTACTCCACGCACCACTCCATTCTATTTTGTGGCAGTGAGAAGAAGATGATGAAGAATTCAACAAGAACAATGGAAGAACAAAAGGAGAATGTGAAGTGGAAAAGTATAAGGTAAAAGAATGAGACTTCTCCAAGAAACCAAATCTGTTTGAAATATTTAATGCACAGTAACAAATATAAAATTTGATACATAAATTTCAATCAAAAATATATCATTATAATCCATCATTCAATGTAATTAGCTTGAAATTAATGAATAACAACTAATTTTTATAAATTGGATTGGATGATTGAAATCAAATTTAGATTAAAATGTTTAAGATGTCACCGTTGATTCAATGGGACAAATATTCTTTTATGAATGATTAGACTTTTCTCTTTCTACTGCATTAATTATTTCTAATTTTTTTTATCATATCATAACAAATGTAGTAAATTCTGTCTTTTAATACTTTCTCACTGATCATCTAACTCTTTATTTCTTTTATGTTTTTATGTCATATTTATTTATTGTCTTTCTTCTAAAATTATATTTTTACGGCCTTTTTTTTTCCTTCTCCCGGTCTAAAATACCAAACTTTATTACTCGGTTGAAATAAGCAAGTAATAAAATTTTAGAACCTATCATTTACCTATTACAGATCTGAAATTTACCTCAATCCAAATTGATCTCATAACATAATTCACTTATCATTTATTTCAAATTTCATGCTAACAATTCATTCTTTATTTTCTATTGTACTAGCATAACATTCAATTACCTTATTTTCATCAAACACATCAAAGTGTGACATTCATTACTCCATACACAAACCTTAAATCAAAGATCCAAACATTCAAACCAATAAGACCAACTATCAAAATTTTAGTTTCATCAAACGATTAAACAGGATAGTGTCCAATGCTGGATAAGTGGCATCCGATGTAAAACCCGAAGAAAATAATAAAAATAGAATTATAATAGTCTAAATTTTTTTGTCGATGTTATAATTATTTTTGTCAAATAAATAAATTAATGTTTGGTTTTCTTTATTTATTATTTTAATAATATATGGTATGGCTTGTATGATTTACATAGGTATTTTTGTATATAACTTTAAGTGAATTTGAATTGGCTTAATGGTATGTGTATTGTGTTGTTGTGTAGGTGGTGTCCAAGACCAAGGGGTTCGACCTTCATAAGACTTAGGTGAGTTTATTTTTCATTTGGCTAATTTCCTTTATATTCTTGCACGAAGTAGGGCTCACGGATGTTATTGTTTTTCTTTTTGGGTGCATGCATGTAGGGCCCATAGGTGTTAATTGGTTTTTCGATGCATGGCCGAGTGAGGCCATGGTTTAGTGAGTGAAAGTTTATGTAAAGAGAAGAATTAAATCACGTGAATGCTTAGAATTGGGCGAACAATATAGCAACATTTTCTTTTAGAGGCGTGCTCCTTGCACCTCCATAACTTCAGTTGCACCTCCATTATATGTTATTACCCTTACATTTTGCATTGGTGTGTGAGTTAATGAGAGTTAATGATTTAGTAACGATAGGTTTACTTTTTTACCAACCAAGGATGAAGTTCGATATACATATCTGCACTCCCTGGTTTCGACATTCACTTTACATTTCTTATTCCCTTCTCTTATTCTTATTCTTTGTTTTCTGTGTTGTGCATTCCAGTGATTTCAGTGATAGTCCTTGATAATTCTCCAAACTTACATATTTTTCTGTGTTTAGGAGTGTTTATTAGATTCTTTTAGTTTCTTATTGTTTAGAATTATGATAGATTTAGGTTTTTCTTTAAAATCTTAGTTTTGTAAAATTTTAGTTAAAAATAGGTTTTTAGGAGTATATATTTTTAGTCTTTGTTAATAAATAGGAAATTAGTATTTTTGGAAAATATTTTAATAAAAATTCTTTTCTTTATTTTGCTTAAATAGGTTTTTAATTTTTGTTGTCTTTGTCTTTAATTTCTAATTGCTCTTTCTGTTCATAGTTGAAATGAAATTCCAGGATTGGGCCTTGATTGGGCTGGCTGTTCTACACTATTGGATTTGACGCTGCTGATTGAAGACGCTGTCGGGAGATTGCTCCCTCCACCACCCCAAGTACTTCCTACACCTTCTCACTATTTTTTTAATTCCAAAAATACCTTACGTTAATTTAACTTTTACCAAGTAATCCCTACACCTCCTCACTACCAAAGAGTTCGACAGTCATACCCACATCAAGAAAAACTACATGAGGCTTTGATTTGAAGAGCCGCTTTCGCGACTTGCTCTAAGCCACTCGAACAAGGATATTTGTAGGATGCATGTCTGCATGAATGAAGTTGTCCACCTGAAAGAAGACATTGCAATGTCTAGGAAGTTAGAACTTTATAATGTTACAGTTTAAAACTATTACCAGAAGTCAAATTTTTTTCCGTTCAAATTAAGGATTAGGAGATGCATGATCAGATTACTATTATCAACAGAACTAAGACGTTCCTTCAAAAAACAAACTATTATTTTGGACAAAAGAAAATTCAGTATGACTGATAAGGCAAAGAAAACTCAATAAATAATATACAGAGTAGATCTAAACAACCAAAAGGCCATGTAAACATCACCATACTTCATGAATATCCAACAAAGAAACCCTCTAAATCTAATCTATAATGATATGAAAAATCAGTTTATCACACAGTAAAGACAATTTCTAGAAAGAGTTAATAATTATTAAAAGACATGGTTTGCTATTGTTTTAAATAAAAACAAGCATTACAACAATTCGTGGGAGATTTGAGGTCATCAATCGTGATGAGTTATGCTTTATGTTGCAAAACAAATAAAGATACTTTACCAGAAACATTTTCAGAAGTACGTGAGTCCCAATATGAGCAATAGAAGATTTAAGCCGTTCATGTCCTTGAAGATCATCAACATAATAGGCGACACTCTCACCCTTCTCATATGTTTCCACCAAAACAGCGGGGTGCACTAGTGGATAGACAAGCTTAGGGAAAGAAGCATCCTTCCATCTACGGAAATTATTCTTGAACGAATGTCGAGATCCGTTTGTCCTTCAACGGATGTCAATATCCATGCATGGATGTTGACATCCGTTTAAGAATTCAACGCATATTCACATCCGTTTAAATATTACTGAAGGACAAAAAAGGAATGAGGAGGTGCAGGGAGCAATGTGTGGTGGTGGAGAGAGTAACTCTCCGCTGCCGGGCTGCTACTGCTGCAATGGAACTCCAACTTTAGTGAAACACGTCTTTTGGCTTGGCTGCCACATTTTGAGTACATTGGGCCATTGGCTGGATAATTGGAAGTTGCTCTTGATGGGATACTGATGATGGTTGATGAAGAGTGGGCCGTTGCTGCCACAGTTTGGGAATTAGGCCTGCATTGTAATTGATGTTGTGCGTTTTGAAGGCTGGCAGATTTAGTTGAAAAGGAAATGGGCTTATTCTGCACGGGCCAGAGATTAATGAAACACAACGTTTCAGTCTTAGCAGAAGCTGTCCTGCTTTGGGGTTCTTACTACGCAATTCATTTGGAAGAAAAGGTAGCTTTCTTCCAGCTAGGGTTCCTAAGAGCAATTAGAGAGAAGTGAGATGAAGAGAAAAGACAAAGCTTATGCTCAAGTCACTGATCCTTCCCGGAGAAGAAGCTGCCTAGAGAAGAAGTTGATCAAAGAGAAGATGATAGGAGGGCTGTCGAGAAGATTAGAAGGAGATCGTGAACAGAGGACGTTGGATCAAAGGAGTGCGAAGCGTCGACAATTAGTCCTTTTCACTTTCCCTTTTCCCTCTTTCATTTTTTTTCTTCCTTCTTCGACCCTATAAAAGGGCATGTATATAGACAGTGTGAGAAAAACGCGGAGGCTGAGAGGTTCCGCGAGAGCGAGTTCTAGGGTTTTATCGCGCTTTTAGTAGAGTAGATTCGAGTTCTTGTGCGTTGTGTTCCTACTCACGCATTCTGTTCCGTATTTTTTTGTAACTTTTGTGTTTCATTAATAATACTTCCTTCTACTTTGATATTTCTCTGTGTTGAGTGCTGTATGATTCTGAGTTCGATTTTCTTTGCAATGTTTCTGCGTTCTTGGTTGATTATGTACATATTTTTCATGTTTTGATTTGAAAATGAGTTGAACTCGTAACTCTACACATCTGAAATTCCTTAGGGAATTACATGACTCCGCTGTGAGCATGACTTATTAAGATGTCTTCTCGAGTTAGAGTTGAGTTCAACGATAAAAAAGATATTGTTTTAGAGTAGTTGTTTTACTTTGAAAATTTGATTTGGACTCTATGACTCCACATAGCTGAAATTCCTTAGAGAATTACATGACTCCATAGTGAGCATGACTTATCGAGATGTCTTCTCGAGTTTGGAGATGAGTCCAATAAAAGAAAAATATTGTAATTCATATTTTTGCTTGTGTCAGTTCATTTCAATTAGGATTTTGTATGTTTTAGAGTAGATTGCATTTTAATTGCATTTAGATTAGGTTCTACATCTAGTATTGGTTAGAAACTTGAATTAGGATTTGAATTTGCTGTAATTTGGTATAGTAAGTAGACATTTACACAATCTAAGTTTTGATTTGGAATTTAAATACCACATAGTGGGTATAACTGTCCAGGATGTCTTCCTGAGTTGTAAATGACTACTTTTCTACACTAATCTTGGCACTTTTGATTCTTATTCATTAGTCTAAGCAACAAATTTGTTTCTACTTGTTAATTTAGGTGTTTGTTCATTTGATTTCAGTTTTAGTTGAGAATATTAACATGATTGTTCTTGATTACTTCTGTTTAGAGTAGGATTTGATGATTCATTTTAGGTTTTATGTTTTACATTTTAATTCAGATTTGATGCTTTGTTTAGGAATATTTTTTAATTGTTAATGCATTCTTTTAGACTTAGGTTTTGCTTCTATTCTGCATTTCTGTTTGAAAAATTTATTTCCTTATTTTTTTAGCATTTGAGTTCTGTTTAGATTGTATCATATCTGTTATGTTTTAGTTGTTGGAAGTTATAGTAAATATGTTTTATTTCTGTTTTGAGTAGTTTAGATTGTTATTTTCTTTTCTTTTATTGCATTTCAATTTCTTTATTCTTTTAAGCAGATTTTAGTTTAGACTAGTTTTAATTCTTTTATTTTAGTTTCATTCATTTTAAATGTCCCCACCCAGTTTAATAGTAAATAATTAGTAAATAAATACAAGACCCTAACCCTACACTTTAATCTTAATTAGCTGAGTCCTAGGATTGATATTCTGGTTGCCCTATGCTACATTAGTGGGGACCAGACTTTGTTTTGCCTTAGGCGACTAAAACGCAGTTTAATAGTCCTAATGTTAGTTCAGTGATGGTCCCTATGGTCCTTGGTCGCGGTCCTCCCGATGGGGGGTGTTGTTTGGTGGTCGTTGGTGCTTTTGTCATTCGTTGAGAGGCCAACATTTGAGTAAGATTTGGTTTGAAACCTTTAACCACACTTTGAAGTACGATTAAGGCCTCGCCAGTGTTCGAAAGCTGGTTGAGGCCTCGCCGTAATTCGAAGTACGTCGAGGCCTTAACCGGCGTTCAAACGTCTGTGAAGCCTTAACCACACACTAAAGTGAATATTCTCACGGTTTTGATAAATCGAAAAGAACGTGTCACACTAAATTATGCATTTCTTGATGCCATCACCATTGAATAGGGAAAATACAAATAGGCGAGTTGAGTGTTACACGAATAAGGTCAAGAACAAGAACCACAACCTGAGGAAGAAGAATGTTCGTGGTGTCCAAACATATCCTTTATTGTGCCTTGTAACGAAGTGTCAATCTCCATGAATCATTCTTCAATTTACGTATTGAGACGTTCTTCTATTTCTCAAAAAAAGTGTTTGATTTTGGGTATTATTAGCCATTATAGAATCGTGTTTGGAAGGTCACCTTCTGATACCACTTGATACGATTGTTCTAAGAAGGAAGGTCCATGAAAAATAACTAAGAAGGGTAAGGTATAAACGAAATAGAATGAACACCAAACAGGTAATCTTATTGGATTAAATTAAACTCTACAAAGAGAATGTTTTACAAAAGAATAAATGAATGACATACACTAATGTTGTAACTTTTATATATATATATATATATATATCAGTTACAACTAATTTATAATCTTGCATCAAAAAATAGGCCATCCTTTGCGCTTCAATCAGCTCAACACTGGGAGCTATGTACCATCATAACTATTGGAGAATTCAAACTTAATGCCGAAATCGGCTTAAGGTTGGGGGTATGTACCATCATAACCTTGGAAAATTACATCTTAAATAAGTTATAGGTTGACTTATGGTAATTGGTAAGATAAACAGATCCCATATAATTTCGAAGATATTGTAGGAAAAGATGAGATGATTATATCTCTAAATAAAATAACTTAAATCAGTTTTCTACTATTTCATATCTTAATAGATCCCAAGAGATACAAGTATAAGATGATTATACCTTAAAAATTAGTTTTCTAGTATTTCATATCTTAATAAAGTTCTAAGAGATACAAGTTGTTGTTCAAGTTGTTAGAAGATAGTCTAAAGGAATAGGGGACTTGGACTCCCTAGCTTGAGGTCTCCTTAACACTCACTTTAAATTTTTTGTTCTTTGGTTTAACATTATTCTAGACCAAAAACAAGAATTTTTTACCTCTGGGATGAGTTTGTTTGTAACGACCCACATTTATTTTCTAAGTGATAATTTTCAGTGATAATAGTCAATCAGAATTATTATTGGTTGGTGGATGATTGAATTGATTTTATGTCCCTTTTGTCAGTATGTTTATGCCTTCGATGAGAAGGTGGATGCCTTGCCAAGTCAATTGTTGACTTATTGTCCACTAGAAATTGTCTTATGCATCAAGTTCACCTTAGTTCCTTCATTAGGAGACCCAACTAGGCTACTTGACATGATGCTTCTGAGGATGCAATGTTCTTAGCCTCACATGAGGACAAAGCTACCACAGGTTCTTTTGTAGAGTTTCATGAAACTGGTGCTCCTCCACAAAAGAAAATATATCCTACAGTGCTCTTTCTATCACTCTTATCTCTACATAAAACTGAGTTTTAATACTGAAGTATTCCCAGCTCAACATCAGATATTTCTTTTGAAAACAAAATTCCAAAACCTATTGTGCCTTGTAGATCCCTTATGTTAGAATGGTGCAGTAGAATGATTAGCGTGAACAACAAACCAAGAGAGGGGGTGAATTGGTTTCTAATCCCAAATCGTGCCTTTAAATATTTTCTCTTTTAATTCAAATTCCTTAACGATAAATTAAAACAAATAAGAGTGTAAGGAAGAGAGAAAATTGCACAAGTGATTTTATATTGTCTCATATCACAAAGATCCTACATCTAGTTTTTAATTTCAAATGAAAATTAATGATCCACTATAAAAAACCAACAAACTATTACAATCACAAAGAAAATAAACAAGTTTAAGGTTAGAACACTTCTCTTGTTACCGCAAGAGATGAAACTCACTTCCTCTGAAACCCACAAGGGATGAACACCTCCTTCGAATGCTTCACGAAGGATGACCACCTCCTTTGAATCTTCACAAAGGATGACAAACTTTAACTCAGCAATAACAACAATAGTCAATCACAACTCTCGTGAAATTTTCGCTCTATGCCAACATCAAGTTCTCAAAGCCACAACACAAGGGTTACACAAACCCTAGAACACACTTATCAGAGTACACAATAAAATCAAATAAGCTTTTCGAAATTCTATGTACTTCATATGTTAAAATGAGAGTCTTAATCCAATATATAGAGATCTCTCTCAAGGATACCTCCAAAAAATCCATTGTCAACTATTTAACACAATCAATTATCTAAATGAGGTAATCAATTATGCATTTAATGTATGCACAACGGTAAAAAACATGCTTGAAAACTCTCATAATTGCTCGTGTTAATCGATTATCTAAATGAGGTAATCAATTATGCTCATAATGTATGTACAATGGTAAAAAACATGCTTGAAAGCTCTCATAATTGCTCGTGATAATCGATTATGGTAAGTTATAATCGATTATGGTAAGTTGGTAATTGATTATTCCAAGGAAAAATGAGTTTTTAGAAAACTTTTAAGCACAATAGATGTAATCAAGGATAAATAATACCCTATACATAAAACTACTGAATTAGAAATGCTTAATCATAAAACAAGTCTTCATGAAAGTCTTCTTGCAACAAGAGCACTTGAGACTTGACTTTGAGATATCATCAAAACTTCTAAGCTTCATCTTTATGCTAACAATCTCCCCCTATTTTATGATAATCAAAACTCCTTTGAATTAAAGCTTCTTGTAACCTGTACTAATCTGTAGTTCGTACATAACTTCAAGAAAGGGATTAGTAGACAAGAGATAAATAAAAGTTAAGCCTTTAATCATACTTTAAACATACTTATCTCTCATCTTGATCATTATTAAAAAACGCTATGTATGAGTTAAAAATATATCTCCCCCTAAACATAAGAACTCCCCCTAAATATAAGCAAGACATAAATAAGGAAAATTAAATAAGAATCCAAACTTTTCATTAATATAATAAAACATAACATAACACAGGAAGAGAAAATGCAAATGAAATGCATGAAGGACATATAGAATTCATCGCTATCGTCATCATCTAAAGGAGTTACTAAGTCTTTTATGACTTGAACCTTATTGTCTAGATTCATAAGGAGAGAACACACTTCTTCATTCCTAGAGGCTTAAAGAAGAGACATATTGGATAATTGCTTAGACAGACTCTCTAAAGAGTAAGAGGAGCTGATTGGAGCTAGCGTAGAGGGTCTCGCTTTATCTTGGATGTCATCCATCGACTGATCTTCATCATCATCCTTTGGGTTCCCTACATCATCACAATGGATGTAGGTATTTCCTTGAGAGATAAATCCCATCTGACGGAGGGCAGAATTCCCTATCTAACTGCCATTGTGAGTGCTCTGAAATGCACCACTAGAGACATCTACTCCCTTGTACTCGCAGATCATGGATACCAAAAGAGCATAGGGAAAAGGGTAACGAGTGAACCTCTTAGCCTTCATCATGGTATCACAGATAAGACTGATCCAATGAATCATAATCTCATTGACTAAACCATAAATAATCATTAGATCCGCCTCAAAGCACTGTGTGTGATTAAAAACACAGGGAAAAAGTAGCCACACAATCAAGAAATGAATTAGCCTCTCATCCTTCTTGAGACCACCCACTAGCAACTGCTTCCTGTTGACATGAATCTCAGGATTCTTTAGAAAAGAGAAAAAGGCAAAACTCTTGTTGAAGCCATCAATACCCCGAGTTAACATCATTGCATCTTCATTCAACTGAATCTAAGCCACTATTGTCCAAATGTCATCGTCCATAATAATATCTAATCCCTTAACTCTAGTAGAGTAGACCCCATCTTGTACCTTCAAGTTAAAGTAGAACACTCTAACTAAATTCGGATAGAACTTACCTTGCATCTCGAGTAGGGACTGAATGCCTTGGTGGAAGATAAGTGGCACAAACTGAAACCCATATATGTGAAGCCAATTGAGATCAATGTACTTTGGGGATATTAACTTTATTTCCTTCCAAAACAAGGTGAACTCATAGTGTTTTCTTCGTCAAAGATCCATCCACTAAGATTATTGCCATGACTTCTTGGATTACTAGAGGAGGATGGGCGAGATCCCCTTATGGTAGGTAACTTTCTTCTATCAGCCATGATAGAAGGTAAGAGCAAGGAAAACTAAGGGGTGGGAAGCTAAGATGCAAGGAGAACACCAAACGCGTGTCGTGAATAACAAGTTCAACACGGGTAATGGTTTTTCCAAGCTTTTTAGGCGGTGGTGGCATATTAAAAAAATTTATTTAATTGAAAAAATGAAATAACAAGTGTAGCACACGTGTTAGCACATGAGCAAAATCTTACGTAATTTGTCATGTAGGATAAACTTTAATTTCGTTGAAAAATAGGAACTAAAACCAATGCTTTTGAAAGTTCAAGGACCAAACAGTGTTAAAGTTTCGACCAGAGGCCATTTATAATTTTACGTAATTTTTCAAGGATAAAAAACATATTTTTCCTTTTTTTTTATTAAAATTTTGTTGCGAGATGATATTGTTATGTTTACTCCAATAACATGATCATTCCAATATATTCTACTATAATATCATAATCATTTTATAATACTTTGATACCTAAAATTATAACTATTAATTTTATACTCTTATACCTTGATTATGAATTGTGTTGGTCATACTCTAATACGTTTCTCATTATGATTTTGATCTCAAAAGATTTATTATGGTTCTAATGCTATGATTTGATATCAATAAAACATTTCTTATGATGCTCAATTATAGACTAAAATTATATCTCTTTATTGGTTTTGTTATATGAAAAAGGGAAAGATTGTTGAAATAAACCAGCTCCTCAAGTTAAAAGAAATTTAATGATAACAAAACACTCATACTACTAGACAACGAAGTCTTTAGTTAGATGAGAAATAATATTAGACGAATAAAGGAGAACATCTAATTTAAAAATCATATAAGAATAATGAAACTTATATGAATTTGTAGTCACATATTTGGAATGATATGCGAATTGTTATTTTATTTGTGTATTAAATATTAACACTTATGTTTTAACAAATATCTCCTTCTTTTCATTGATGATCTAAGTCACATATACTAAGATATCATCTTGTGAGAAATAGAGGAGAGTTCTCACACATTGTGAGCATATGTAGATATATGAACATGAGTTATGATTAACTTGTATTAATTTCATAGTTTGTGGGTTCCTTTGTAAATCTACCTCTTGAATTGGATTAGATGTTATTCTCTCGTAAGACATACTTAATACGTGTCTTTGAGAAGATGTTACTTAATATTCTTCTTGTTAAATGTCTTTTGACATATAAATCCATGTTTAAGTGAAATTGGATTATTTATTAATTGTTAATAAAGTTATTTCTTATATAGTCTTTATGAATTGTATTGATGTCTTTCCTAATATTACTAATAAAAACATGTTATGATTTTTCACTTTCGAATATTAGATTTAATTTGATAAATCGTTTAAATCTCTCTAAGTTTAGGTATTGTTAGTGGCTAAAAGGTTATTTTTCTCTTACATGAGTTTTGGTTTGATTCCGTCATTTTGTATCTTTTTTGGTTTTTCTTTTTTCTTTTATAAAATTTTCAAATAGTGGCATATAATTAAAGGATAAAGTTTTAATTGGCATGTTAACATTATATTATGCCTCACATGATTTCATAATAAATAAATAAATAAGAAATTCCCTAAACCTAAGTTTTGAGATACAAGAAAAGTAGAATTAAGAAATTTCCTAAACCTAATATTGAGATATAAGAAAAGTAGAGGTTGCAACATGATTGATATAGGATATCATGCATTGTCATGGAGTTGTAATTTTTGTAGTACTTAAATCATCATATTTTTGTTATTATTTCAATCAAGTGGAACTACTAAGCTAGCACTTGAAAACAAGGGTAGGTGGCAGCATGCCTACTTTTGTACTACGCGTAGAGTTAAAAAAGCACCTTCCTTCCTCTCTTCTTATGCAAAAGGTCCACACATATTATGATGGAAGAGGAAATGTTTTACTTTATGACAATGTAACATTAATAACAACCTAAAATGCTGACAGATTAGCCTGCTTCTATGCAATTACCTTATAGTCTAGGCAAAATGCTGTTCTATCGTATTCTCCGACAAAATATGTAGCACAAATTGTTCTTTTTGCATTTATTTTGTTCATAAAAGTTAGAAGAGTGCATATTTTATCAAAACAACAGAACAAAAATGTGAATCCTGCATAATCAGAGAGCGAGAGAGAAAGGACAAAATGAAAAGTAAAAATCTGTTCTGTGTGTTAGAACTGGTTTTTCATTTTGTCTATTCTTGGTTGGAAAAATAATTATATATTTTATTACATCAACAAAATTAACTGCTAAAGGCCAATGAAAGTAGCTTTTGAAATATAATTTCCTTTGTAGCCTAACAAATATTTATTTGAATTTAAACAGTGTATAGGTATAATGTAAAAAATATATTTGAAGCCTAACAAATATTTATTTTAATTATGGAGTGTTATATATTTGAATTCTTTTATTTTTTTAATAATTGTTTTATAATTTTTTGGTCAATAATCCACCATCGGCCTTTAGACCTAATTTTTGAACAGTCTATTAATATCTCCAGTTACCTCCATTTTGGAATCAACATTTCATAACACAAAATATTTTTCCCAAAGTTCATTATGCAATTAATGAATAAAACATAATTTAAAAATTCAAAATTCAAGAAGAAATACCCCAAAAATTTCAATGCTAATCATGTTTTAGAGATCCCCAAAATAAAAGTCATCTTTGAAAATCTGATTACCAAATCACTATGCTTAAACATGGAATAGGGCAAGTATATAAATATTAGGGTAATAATACAAACACCCATTTTTTTCATTCAATAAAATAAAATTAATTTAAAAGAAAAATCGGCAAATTAACTAGAAAAGTATAAATACTAATTTTTTATTAGGTGTTGGAAGGAGTAAGAAAACGAAAAGGTGAACATGTAAAATTTTCTTAAATAATATATGTAAAATACACTAATCATAATGTACATTACTCTATAGAACATTGAGTGTGAAAGTATCTGAATGTATATATGTCTAGGTATGAAGTAGATCTCATAAATTAAAGTGCCACAAGAGATCTATAATCTATTACTCTGGCATTTCATTCACAACACAACTCATATATATATCTAAAGCAATTTTCATTGATTGATAACTAAAAATTTTCACATATAGACTAAAAGCTTTGTACCTATGTTCATGCTTACAAATAATATGCAACAAATGAAAGGCTAAAAAGCTTATACATAGAGAAACAGGAAGCACTTGCATTTGTATACATAAATCAAAAGAAAACAGAAGGAAAAATGAAGAAAACAAGACTTAGATGGAAGACGAAGAAGAAGAAGAAGGCAATGATTATTGGAATCATGACTATAAATAACACATCAAACAATTTTTGCTTGAGAAAGTTTCTTTTCAAGATACTTGAGTGATGTTGGGTTGATTTGAGTGAAGAGATAGTTCCCAGCAAATAGGTCACCAAAATGACCATGTCCCTCTTTGAACCTTTTCTTCACCTTAGCACACACAAGCATAACTTTTTTCATCATCCAAATCTTCCTCCAACTTGCCATTTTCACCCTCAACCTTCTCCTCAAGGGCACCCCTCTAAGCCTGACCCACTTCTTAGGCCTTAGGGTTACCGTCTGATCTCTCTCATCCTCATCATCAGACAAAGAGCCATCATGCCTCAGAATTTGGTAAGGTAGCTTAAAATTGATGGCACTTGCAGAAACCATTTGAACAGAAGACATGGTGAGAGTGGAAATGAATAATGAAGAGAAAATTATGGTTGTGATTGTGAGAAGGATGAGGAAATTTAGGGTATCCCTCCAGAAAAGATCTTTGGTGAATGAGTTTGAGGTGGTGTTGGTAAGAACATGGTGGTGTATTATTACTAGAGGAAGGAAACTACCGTGGAGGTAGTTGAAGTAGCATTGTATTTATTGTACTTTGGAAACTTTCATAAGCATTTATTGCTTCGGTACGTACACATTTCTTTATTAACCAACAAGAAGAAAAATATTTTTCACACCCTTTTTCTTTACATATTGGAAGAAAGAGAAATGATATACTTTTCTATAAAATATTACTTTGTAATTTAATTATGGATTACTCACATTGATTAAGAGAAAAAAGAATAATTTTAATGTAAATATAAATTTTGGATTAGATTACTACGTAACCCTTTCAATTATTTGATTATTTTATACGTTTTTCTTTCTGCAGTAAGCTTTTTGTTCGGTTTTTGGACTAATTTTTTTAATGGGGACGTAGTTGTTATACAAACTTTCACATTGAAAGCTGATAAATGCGTCGTCAGAACTTAATATTTCCACCATATTTGAATTAGGGAGTGAAAAGGGAAAGGATAGACGAGAAGGAAAAATAAGTATAAAAAATGGTGAAAAGAGTATTATGAATAATTTAGTTAATATAATAGAATAAAACATATACATTAATTTGATAATTTATAAAATAACTAAAATATCCTTGTACTACAAATGAAATGTGATTTTTCAATTTGAAGGACAATTCCGCTTGCTTTGGCGAGAAATATAATGCTTTTTTATGACAGAATCCCAAAACCCTCACTATTTTTATTTGCAAATCTTTGTAAAATCGGTACAAATAACTTGATCTTACGTATTTTATTTTTCCATTTTTTACACTCTCTCCTACGTGTAAGTCTATTATTTCTTCTTATAGGACTTTTCTCTCTCTCTAATTTCATTCATCTAATCTAATAGCACTGTACAATAGCTGATGAGTTAATGATTATTTTCAATCAATCAAATTTTCAATCAGAGTAAATATCTATTTGTTCTGAAATTTTTTAATTTTCTTCCTTCTTTTTTTTTAATTTGTCTTTAATCTAGGTCAAATAAGTTAAAAATAGTGATTCTTTCAACATATGGTTATTGATTTTTGTTGTTTGGACAATTTGTTAGATATTTAAATTTTGAGTAAATATTAGTAAGGGAAACTATCTTTGAAAATCTTTTAATAATGGATTTGCATATAAGATTTGATTTGGCTGTGAGAGTTTGGTAGAATAATTTGTAATGTTGTAGTTCGAAGATTTTCATTTTGAAAATAAAATAGGAAAAAAGAACTAGCATGCATGTTGAATTCAAGTTTTTAGTTTTGAAAGTAATTATATTCTTTGATTGTAATTTTAGATGAGATATATGACAATGCTTCGTAATGAAAATGTGTTATTCTGGTTTTAAGTTGGGTGCAATTGAGTTAGTAGATATTTGACTTAGAGTACATTGAATTCAATGTTATTTTAGATGTTGAGTGGTTAGATTATTTATGTTAGAGTTTCTTAAATTAAGTTGTTAATATGATTTAGATCAGTAAAGTTTGTTTTTCATATATTAGTTTGAGTTTAATTTAAATGAAAATTATATGGATCTTGAATGATCCAGGTTAAATTAAAATGAATAAAGAATAATATTAAAGAAAATTATGATTGTAATATAATTTTGAATTTGTTTAAAACTTGTATCTGTTAAGTTGATTTTGGGTAAACTTTTGGAAACGTATTTGATCTTGTGCATGAAATTAATTTTATGATATTCTCACTCTAAGTAAAAGATTTTTCTCAAGTAGAAGTACGGCAGAAACTTCACTCTTGCTATTAATTCTATTTTCGCTTAAGAAAAAATAGATTCGAAATTCAACACTTGATCTTATCTTTGTTTTTTCTCAAATAAATTTTTTTCACTCAAAATAATTATTGCTTAAACTATATGTTTCTTTTTTTTTATTTAATTGATTGAATTTAATGTTAAATATAAATGTAAATAATATATATATATATATATATATATATATATATATATATATTAAATGATTTGTTGTCTTATTTAAGTGAATTGTGTTATATGAAAATGATTCGTAAAAATTATAAGATTTGTATGAATTTAATTGATAATTTAAGTCACATAAATTAAAATATTAGGTGATGATCTTAAGAAATTAAATTAGAATTTAATCTTATAAAAAGGTTTGTAAGTGAAGTTTACATTTGACTATTATAAAATCAATAAAATATAGTCAAAGTAAATAAAACATAGTCAAAGTAAGAAACTGAAGAAGAGATTATTGTATCATTAAAATGCTAGCTATGAATTCTGGATATGGATATTCTTTAAAATTTACTTTGATTCATGTAGTCAAAGTTTATGCATATTTGTAGTTCTAAAATAAATAAGGCATTAATTTTTTATAGTGAATGCCAATACAGTCTCCTATGATATATTTATAGATATTTCTCAAAAATATCCTTTAATATATATCTCCAGCTGTAGTTATATTCCGAAATTAAAAGAATGTTCGTTTTGAACAATATTTTTTTTACGTGCCTTTTACTAATTTCAAGTTTCTTTAATTTTCATGTTATTGTCTTGGTACTCTTTCTTTATATGATTACTTCACTTACCCTTGTTTAAAAAATGTACCTTAAAACTACATTGATTAAACAATGATTCATACAACTGTAAAAAGGTAATGACGGAAACCTCTCTTTCTTCTACCTTTTACTTTTCTTAGTTTTGCATAACAAATATCTTTGAACTTTGAAAGTAAACTTTATGTGATTTATTAAAAAATTTATCAGCAAATTATATTTATATATTAAAGCACTTGGAGTGTTTCAACCCGTATATAAAAAGAGATATACAAAGATTTCTCAACATTAGGTCTCCATGGAATATTACAAGACCTATACATTTGAAAAGAAAATATACCCACTTATTCCTTCCATGACATTTTACATTAAACAATCATACAAAACATTTTACATTCAAACAATATTTCAAAATAGATGGACACTTTTGTGGTAGCACTAGTAAAAAATTACATTTTTAACTCGTACATTATGCTTCGGTTTTTTCGGAACCGAAGTGTATCAGACGCGGTGACAGGGTTGTAATTTTCAAATCATTATATGCCTCGGTTGCTAAACAACCGGTGTCTAAACGACATACTGACTCGATTGGCAGAATGGACCGAGGTATATACCTCAAGTGAAAATATTACTGCCTCGGTTACCAGATGGACCGAGGCATATAAGGCTTGGGCTTTGGACCGTGAAAATCTTCAAGAAAACCTAGCAGCTCTCCCATTTTCCTTTTATTTTTCTCGCTTCTCTCTCGTCTTTATGCTCCAATCTCGCTTCTGCCTGTTGTAAGTGCCGCTGCCGCTACCCGTCCGCTGTCCCACCGCCCCGCCATTGCCTCGCCGCTGCCGGGAGCCACCACCACCTCGTCCTAGGCGATGGCTCGAGTACAACTTCCACCTCACCTGCCATTGCGTCTCTGGAGCGAAGAGCAAGCGGCCCCGCCACTACAAGGAGCCACCACCACCTCGTCCTGTGCGAAGGCTCGAGCGCAGCTTCCACCTCACCTGCTAGTGCGTCGCCTCTAGAGTGAAGAGCAAGCGGTGGTTGTTGGCGGTGGCTGTTGGCAGTGGATTTTGGCGGTGAAAATCTCAGATCTACAGATCTGAAGGCCTGGCTTCCACCCCTAAAGACCCCTCCTCCATCCCCAACGTCCACAACAAGATCCAGAAGCTCACCCGCAACGTCTCCAAAGTTGATGCCTCTTCGCGGATTCGCATCTGGGGAAGTGCAGTTCGCAACCTCACGTTGGAGCCGAGGCCATTCGTCGGACCACCGTTGCTCAAGTTGGAGAAAGTCGCGCCGTGTACGATGGTTCGGCCGCTACCTTTGCTACCCTAAGGCAATCTCCCTTGGTTTTCAAATAAGGATTCAACTCCTTTGTCTGTGATTGGAGATGAACAGAGAGGCGTAAAGGCTTAATTTCATTATCTCATTTGGTTGTTGGCTCCATTTTACGCAGGTGAAGAAGGAGCAGAGCACGGGCTTAAGGATCTTTTTCTTTTTTGTGTTATATGATTCCATTATCTTATGAAAGAATCTGAATATGATTCTAGCCTCTCTGGATATTTTCCTCTCTTTTTCTGGTTGTGGTTTCATAGAGTTTGAGATTAAAAGATGCAACAGAGAAAATGATAATAAGTTAATGTGATGGAAGGTGGATCTGTTAATGACCTGATGTTTAAAAAAAAATAGCCTTCTACCGCCTCTGTTCTGGTGAACCCGAAACCAAAATTCTTCCCTCTCTACCGCCTCGGTTTCATTTTAACCAAGGTAAAAACATGCATTTTTTTGATCTCGCCTTCATATACCTCGATTGCAGAATTGGTGCGAATAGGCGAAAATAACCGGTGTCTTTTCTATTTATTGTACTAGTGTAGGTTGGTGTAAACTGCTAAACTCTTGCATATAACATGTTGCTTCCTCTTCCATGGTACTTCCATCAATTGACACTACACTGCATTATTTTCTACAAAAAGAAAAAACTATGGACTACATAGTTTGAGATGGATCAATCTAAAACTACTTGAAAAAAACTAAAAAAGAGGGGAGATGTGAATAGTGTTAATGGAAAAATCTTTTCTCAATCCTTCTGATATAGCATGTTCGTCGAGTACAAGATTTATAAGGTAAGTGTTAAGATCTTGTGAGTGGTTATAAACAATAACTTCTTTTTACGTGTTATTTAGAATATACACTACAATGTTTGTAAGAACTCCCTTCGTTAAATAAGGATTGTTTAGTACAAAAGTTTCTTGTATGTAAATATAAAAATGTAATTGCAAGTTTTATAAGAGAAACATTTAGGTAGAAGTAAACAATAAATGCACACATATTTTTATACTAGTTCACTCCAACTAAGCTACGTCCAGTCTTTTCTATCCACAGAGGATTCCACTATAATATTTAACAAGATTACAACTAAGTATTCTCACCACTCCTGGTATCCTTAGTCAGCGAATAACCTTCCGTTATCCTAGACTAGTTATGTATTCGCACCACTCCTGGTATCCCTAGGCACTCTTGGTATCCACTGATACACTGCCTAGGTGAGTTTCACCCACTCCTAGTTGTGCAATATTATTCACCACTCTTGGTATCCCGATCAGCGAATAACCTACAATTACCCTAGATCAATTGAGTATTTGCATCACTCCTGGTACTAGACAATCCTGATATCCTCTGATGCGCTGCCTATATTTCCTTAACTCGTTTGAGTTCAACAACAAGTGTTTTAATTCTCTTCAGAATTGGAAGCAACGATTGCTTACAAGTCACTCGTAGAGATGATATGTGTACAATACAATACAGTCTAGAGACTCGCTAAGTGTTTCTCTCTTTCCTTACAACAGTAAGCATATATTACAATGAAGCTTGAGAGTATTGCTTCACTTCTCTTCTCCTTCTCAGATATTCTCTTTTTCTCGAGCTCTTCTGTGCTTCTCTTTTGAATGTTTTTCTTAGGATGAATATTTTCATTGTACGTTATCATTTTGATTCTTCCTTTGAGTGTTCTTATATTTAAAGGCTCTTGAAAATATATCTGTTAGACTGAGCTCTTAGCCTTGATTCTTATGGCTTCTCTTTCTTTCATGTTAAGCAATCGTTGGTTAAAGTCAAGTTTGTCAGAGCCAGCTCACTTTTTCAGTACTTTGCTTGAAGTAGGTTATATTTTCTTTCAAACACCACTTCTTAAGAGGAGAACATTCTGTAAATATCTTATTTGTCTCCAACGTCCACTTCTGATATCTTTTGAATAAAGTAGGTGGATGCGTGTAAAGTAGGTTATCTTCATAGAATAGAGTAGATTGTGCATGCAACAAATATGTCTTATCTCTTATCACTTTTGTTGTTTTTGAATGTTAAGCATTTAATGTCATTTAGTGCTTGCTCAAAACAACAAAGTGTTTTTTACATTTTCTACCGTTGAGGTAGCGTTTACCAATTAAGCTTTTCTCTAAAGATACCAAACGTTGAGTAAGAACTTCGTTGTTGGATGAAGTAACTGTTTTAGCTCATGGTATCGTTTAGACTGATGTAAATGCTTTTTGTGATATTGCCTTTTTAGAGCAAAAGTGTTTAGCAGGTTATGTTTTTTTTTATGTTTTTGGTTTAGGCTTTTAGAGTATTTTTCCAAAGACATAGTTGACACTTTTTGTGTTTTTCCGAGAGTTCATTTGGATACCCTTGGGTACAATATAACTTACATGTGTAGCATAACTCTCTTAAATGCTTTGACTTGTGAGTAGTCATTGCGTCTGGATGTTTTGACTTCGGTGTTTTTGTGTTTCCTACCATCCTAAGTGTTTTCCTAAGGTTTCTATTGTTGGGGATTTAAGCCTAATTCTTATGTTTCTACCTATCCTATTTTTCTAGTTAAGAAATTTCTTATTTCATTTAATGTTATTTGATTAAACTTCAAAACATCAGAGTGTTTATACGTATAGACGATTTTGTCTTAATAAACCTTTTACTTAGAACCATTTTTTCATATTGACCCCCTAGGTAAACTGATTTGATGCACTCAATTGAATATAGAATCCAATTAGAGTAAGAAAATTTAACATTTGAAATTTTATGTTTCATCCCTACCCAAACATGTAGTTGTGCCAATGAAAAAATTTACTCTTCATCCACTTTACCTTGTTTAAATACAATCTTGCTCCTATGAAACCATATGTTTCATATAATTGATATTCATAGACCTTTCTATAATTTATTTTCTTTACTATTAAGGATCGATAAATAAAAATTGTTGAAAGTGCATATTTATTTGGTTATGGTATACTGAATTTATGGCCACCTATTTACTACACATGTTCCAAACCCTACTTGCAATATTGCATGTAAGAAAAAGGTAGGTTGTAGTTTCCTCTTCCAATCCTCATATACTTGTTATTTATCCTAATTGTAATCCTCTCTTCCTCAAATTTTCCTTTATGGCTATTATATTCAACATTACCCTCCAAGCAAAATGTTGGATTGATGGAGCCACCTTAATACTCCAAGCAACATATTAGAATTTTTTTTCCAAAATTAGAATTGCACAATCTTATGTATGTAAATTTGATTAAAAACTTGAGATCCTCATCTTTCCATTCCCATCTATCCTCACCTTTTCTTTGTATTTTTATTTGATTTATTAATTGCTTAAATTCAACTAATTGAGGCAATTCCATCTCAAACTAATATCGTCTTCATTATATTGTTCATTGTTAGTCCATCTACCAAACTTCATTATTAATTTATCCCTAATGATTGAGTTCCCATATAACCTAGGAACCTAATATATAAAGGCAAACTTCCAAGCCATTTCCTAAAACTTGTTCCTAGACCTTGAACATACTTTCCACTTTATGTTCTAATCAAACCATCTTCCATCCGACAAACCCCGCATAAGTCATTCCACCATCCACATGTGTAATGTTTTCTAGTTTTCCCATTTAAACCTCTCCAAGAGCCATATTTTGAATCTAAGATATTCTTCTTGAAAAAGCCTACTGGTGCTCTATAAAATGAAAAATAATAAAGAGGCAAGGTAATGATCACTGATTTTATTAGACATATTTGTCCTACAAATGATAAGAACCTACATTTTCATCTAGACAACTTGTTTTTAGTTTTCGCTGGTTGCCAAAAAGATAGCTTTGTTGGGTTACCTCCTACAATCATACCTAGGTACATGACACTTCAATTGTATTGCCATTTAAAACTTCAGAGTACTTCTAATGGTTCCAATTTCTCTTTTATGAAAGTTAACTCTGAAAGTTTGACCCAAAGCGTACAATATCTTACCATTGTGAAGATCTATGCGTGTGTTGAACCTCCCTAGAATCCTTACTTAATGTCCCAAAATTTCTAAATGAAACTGAAGTTAAACCCATCTAGACTTGGACTCTTAAGACTATCACACTCCCACACTCACTGCCTCCTTAATTTTAGCTTCATAAAAACTCTTAGTGAACATATTATTGTCTTCATTTGAAATTTGCTGGAACTGAATATTGTCCATCCTAAATCTAGTGTTGCCATCAATCTTTTCCTATAGTATTCTTTCTCCGCTTCCTTAATAACATTTGGATCTTCATTCACTTTCCTAGAATTTCCATCCATTTAATTGATGGATGGAAAAATTTAGAATTGTTGTCCCCTTGTTTAATCCATTTGACCCTAGATTTTTGTTTCAATATGGACTCATGTTTCAAATTTAAGACCTTAAGTTGACTTAGTAACTCTATGTTCAACTTTCCCTTCCTCATCCAAGTTACTAACATCATCCAAGCTCTAACTTTCCTATTTTTCAGATTATATCCTTTTTTAATTTTCCAGTATGTCCAAAGATGTTGTTCCAAATCTTTAACTTATGTTTCATTCATTTAAATTTTTCTTTTACTACTATCATATCGTTTCCTTCTAAATTATATTCATTCAACTTCTGTTTTACTAGTTTTAATCCTCATTCCATTATTCCACACTTCTAAAACCCCAATCTATTTGAATTCTTTACTACAATGGCACAGTGGTCTCAGACCTGCCTATCTTGAATGTTCTGTTTGTACGTAAATTTGTTATTCAAGATTGATATTTGATTAATTGAGTATGTAAATTTGTTACGTACCTTTTTATAGTGTATGACCATCAATTTTTTTTAAGTTTTTACCTCTAGTTGATATTAGTTTATTTCTCTCGTGTTTTATGATAAAAACTGAGTTGTAGAAAATAATAATCAGTAGACCGATAATAATAATAAAAGTTACTCACATAAAATCAATATAAACTGAAAAGTAAATTATCCTTATTAATTGTGTAGTGTAAATATTACCAACAATTTGTGGTATTATAATTTCAAAGTTCACACTCCAACTTTTTTTATTGGTTATACTGAAATTATTGGCTATTAATTATATGGAAAGTGTTTTGTTGACAACCCATAGTTGCCAACCTTTTGACAACGATACGTGGCGCATTTTCATTGGGTTGTTTGTTTAAGTTTTTAAAAAAGGGGAACTTTCTCTTCAAGGGCGTTTTTGGAAGAAAAATTTCATTTGGTGGTTTCATTTCATTTTCATTTCACATAACCATCTTCTTCCTCACGAGCTCCCACTCTCTTTCCACCATTTGGCGGTTTCATTTCATTTCATCGTTCGTCTCTCCTTCTCAGTGTTCCGCTCACCATCAACATTGAAGTTGGTCTGATAATCACATTTCCTCTTTCAAACTCTCTTTCTCTGTTCTTGTTAGCACTTGCTCTCTATTTTTGTTGGCGTCATTGTCGCCTTCTCTCCCTGTTGCATTGCGCCTCTCTGTCGTTGTCCCGCTGTCTCGTTCTCCATCAAGGAGTAAAAAGGTGTGTTCTTTGTCGAAGGTTTTGGGTTTTCGCAATGTCGAGGTTGGTATACTTTGACCATCAAAGTTGTGTAATTGAACCATAATACACTTCATTGTTAACAATGAATGGTACAAATACTAAATACTATTAATAAACTCAGCCATCCATATAAGAAAATGGACTAAATAACGTCAATCACCACTTGAAGCACGCTTGAGGATAACAAACTGACTCTGGGGAGTCACGTTGTCATAGCTGGGGAGTGTAGGTCAAGTTTTTGTACAAAACACATTTTGGCCTTTAGTAATCGCTTACAACTACCCTATAAGCGATTACCAGCCTATTTTTGCCTACAAGTTCTAAAGAAATTCACCTCCCCCGTTGGAAACACCCTCATGGGCTCCTTAATGGAAAATGGACTATCCAAAACATAATTTTCATGCACTTGGGACCATCAACCATCAACAACACGAGTCACCCATAAAAAAAGATGGAAAAAAGCCACCCTTTAGGACAACAAACTCAACCAAGGGAGTCACGTTGTCATTTTATTAATTAAGAAATATGTCATTTAATGTTGTTATAGTGCACAAATTTTAAAAGGCGTCCTCAATAAATAATAGATCTTTGAACAAGAGGGAAAGATATACGTATAAGATAACGTGCTGTCAATTTTGACCTTTGCTGACTATTTAATGATAACTTTTTCCACCGACCTCCAAATGATACGATTATTTTTTTATTATAAAATAGACTCAAAATGATTTCCAATGAGTACTAATTTGTAAGTTTTGGACATATCAGTAGGTACAATTAATTCCTTAAAGTTAGCGTTTTATATATTCCTGTCAACTTTGACCTTTGCTGCTTGCTTTGCTCTTAACTTTCTCCAACGAACTCCAAATGAGTTGATTCTTGTTTTGTTGGAATCTAGACTCAAAGAGTTTTTCAAATGACTACTAACTCATAATTTTTAGACCACTATACTAGGTGCAGTTAATTTTCAAAAAACAACATTTTTCTATGCTTTCTAAATGAGTTTACTTTCAAGTTATTGTTTCATGTTTCTTATTTTAGATGGGTGAGTGATTTTAATGGTCATGAGTAGTGTTTAGTGCACCAATGGACATGTTAGGTCATTGAATTGTTGAGAAAAAATTTCATTTAGGTGCTTTCAGGTAAGTTAGATAGGTTTTATAAGCATTTCTGGCCATTTTCTACCCTGGTAATCGATTACAGGGGTCTTGTAATCGATTATCAGAGAAAAATGGTTATTTGTATAGAAACTTCAACTGTACTCCCCAGCTAGATGAACCACACTCCCCAACTCTGTTTCTCGGACCTTTTCTGCTGGTTTTGCTCTTAACTTTCTCCACCGAACTTCAAATGAGTTGATTCTTGTTTTGTTGGAATCTAGACTCAAAGAGCTTTCAAATGACTAGAAACTCATAATTTTTAGACCACTCTACTAGGTTCAGTCAATTTTCCAAAAACAACGTTTTTCTGAGCTTCCTAAATGAATTTACTTTCAAGTTATTGTTTCATGTTTCTTATTTTAGATGGGTGAGTGAGTTTAATGGTCATGAGTGGTGTTTAGTGCACCAATGGACATGTTAGGTTGAATTGTTGACAAAAAATTTCATTTAGGTGCTTTCAGGTAAGTTAGATGAGCTTTACAAGCATTTATGGCCATTTTCTGCCCTAGTAATCGATTACATGGGTCCTGTAATCGATTACCAGAGAAAAAATGGTTATTTGTATGTACTCCCCAGCTAGATGAACAACATTCCCCAACTCTATTTTTCGGACCTTTGCTGCTTGTTTTGCTCTTAACTTTCTCCACCGAACTCCAAATGAGTTGATTCTTGTTTTGTTGGAATCTACACTCAAAGAGCTTTCAAATGACTACAAACTCATAATTTTTAGACCACTGTACTAGATGCAGTTAATTTGCCAAAAACAACATTTTTCTAAGCTTCCTAAATGAGTTTACTTTCAAGTTATTGATTCATGTTTCTTATTTTAGATGGGTGAGTGAGTTTAATGGTCATGAGTGGTGTTTAGTGCACCAATGGACATGTTAGGTCATTGAATTGTTTAGAAAAAATTTCATTTAGGTGCTTTCAGGTAAGTTAGATTGGTTTATAAGCATTTTTGGCCATTTTCTGCCCTGGTAATCGATTACAGGGGTCTTGTAATTGATTACCAGAGAAAAAATGGTTATTTGTACAAAAACTTCAACTGTACTCCCCAGCCAGATGAACAGCACTCCCCAACTCTATTTTTCGAACCTTTGCTGCTTGTTTTGCTCTTAACTTTGTCCACCGAACTCCAAATGAGTTGATTCTTGTTTTGTTAGAATCTAGACTCATAGAGCTTTCAAATGACTACAAACTCATATTTTTTAGACCACTCTACTAGGTGCAGTTAATTTGCCAAAAACAACATTTTTCTAAGCTTCCTAAATGAGTTTACTTTCAAGTTATTGTTTCATGTTTCTTGTTTTAGATGGGTGAGTGAGTTTAATGGTCATGGGTTGTTTTTAGTGCATCAATGAACATGAGATGAGTTGGAAGACCATTATGGCCTTTTTTTATGTCCTGATAATCAATTACAAAGATCATGTAATCGATTACCAGGGACCTAAGGATCATTTGTACAAAAAGTTCAACTGCACTCTCAAGTTGTAAGAACATCACTCCCCAAGATGTTTTTGGCTTTGTTTTAGGTCAAATTTTCCATTTTGTTGAAATGGATGATTTAGTTCAATGTGAAAGGTTGTGTTCCCTACACCAATTACCACGTTTGCCTATTCAATTGTTGATAACACATAATTTTGATATATATCATTTTCATCTTCTATGTATATGATTTTCAGCTTATGTTTATTTTATTATGTTCGTGTTGTCCAAATCAATAGATGTAATTCAAGATAATATATTGTTTGCTTGTTTGTCCAAATGTCTTTCGATGTCTTCATTTCGTTCAAAAGTATATCATAACTGTTATTAGAATTATGTGCACAATTTACACAAAGCAATGTTTCAAATTCAGGGATTCCAAAAAAAAGTAGTCGTAATCGATTACGAATGCTATGTAATCGATTGCAGAATGAAACCCTATTTTGTTCCCCAATACTCTATGTCGTCACAGTTGTTTCTCTCTCCCACTTCCCCTCACATATCTAAACCCTTCAAAATTTCTTCCCCTTCCAAACCCTTAAACCCTAACAAATCCCCAATGGCAGAACACGCTAAGAAAAAGTAAAGGGCTTCTTTTTTCACAGCGGCACGTTGTCGTCGTGACAACCCACCCCATCCTCACCACCAACTAATGGGCTTTTCTCCATGACCGACCAATATGAATAATGTATTTCCAATCACGGTCCTATGTTCCGGGGTCAATCTTTCATTCAACCCACCAACAAATTAACTGCATGAAAAATAAAACAATAACCAATGATCGAACTCAAAATGGAAATAGGTACATCCAAAACACCAAAAGGTAAATGAAAATGGAGTAAGGGAAAAAGGGAAAGGGGAGAGGGGAAATAGGAAATGTGAAACGAAAATGCAAAGGAGAAAGAAAATACCTTGTCACCGAAGCTTTCCATTGCTTCACCAGAGTCTCGCCGGAGAAGATGACCCTTTATGCTTGTTTCGGGAGAGAGAAAGGAGAGAAAACACACACAAAAATTGCAAATGAAAATACACAGTGGAGAGAGAATGAAAACGAAAATAGAAAGGGTATTTTCGGATACTAAATTCATTAACTCTTGCACGTTAGCTTTTTCAAATAAAATTTTATTTAAAATGATCCAATAATATTTTGACACGTATTCGTTGTCAAAATGTTAAAATTGATTGTCAATATATCGCGGTCCTAATTATATATGCTTCACTGTCCAACCTTAGCTGCCAATTTAATTCTTGAGAACAGTACTGGTAGTGACTTTCAGTATATAGTACTACAAACAAACTATAGGTATTTAACACGGTTAACTAGTGTAGTCCATATTACACATATAGATATACTTCTGGTAATCATATTATTGATAATAATAGTTACCCATTTTTTCTGATGATGAACCTTTGTTAGATTAAGTGGTTATTTAAGGTGTTGCTTTTGGGTAAAATTTTCTTTTATTTTGATCAAATATGAGATAATTTTGTATACTTGAGTATTACAATGTGAAATAGATTGGAATAAAGGAACCTTGAAAATATTTATTAAATTGAGTTTCAGATGTGTTAATCTCGGCATATTTGTTCAATAAATTAGTTTTACTTAGTACAAATCTACTTTGCTTAGAAGAAATGCAAATATCGTCCACATATTATTTTCCTTTAACGAATTGGTTAATTTACGGAGAACTTTTGCTAGGGATATTTTCCTAAATAAAAAGGGTACTTTCTTTTTCGCTAAAATAGTACTGATAGTTATAGATAGTGATAAAAACAATAGTTTTTATAATAGGAACTCGATTATTTTATTAATTAAATTTTTTTAGTATAAAATAGAAATGAGTTAGGTCGAGTTTATCTTATAAAAACTATTATCTACAGGAACTCGATTATTTTTTTAATTTGTTTATTTAATAATTGAAGTCTACTATATAAGACTTTTAGTGGCAAAGTCTACATTCTACCCCGATTAGTTTGTTTAGTTTGTCAAATAAAATAAATTAAGCTCATCATTTGCTCTTTTTAGAGTGTTTTTGATTTTGTGTTGTATGAGTGAAGTTTGAACTGCCATGTCTCATCTCAAAGTTCTAGATGAATATATGTTCAATTAAGATTGTTAGGATATGATAGAATTGATTTGAGTTTTCCTTGAATAAATATTGTTTTCTGTGAGATTAAGAGTACATAGAGGTCGAAGAGACCTTGTAATCTTGTTCATAGTTAGGAATTGGAATAAATTGGTTAAATTGTTGAATGAAATTGTTTGTAAATGTTTGTTTGAGATTGGTTGAATATGGTTATGATGTGAATTAATAAAATGGTTAAATTGGCGATTGAGACAAAAACTTATGTGTGTTTGGGAATTTGATGAGAAGTTGTTCTAAGGATATTTACATTTGGTTCAATTGGTTTCAATTAACATATTTTGAACTTATATAATTTGTTTGGACTCGTGAGAGAGAAGAAAATTACATGTTAAGGCTAATTGAACAACTTCACGTATCTAATATGACTTCTGAGTTATGAAGACTCGTTGAGCGAGTATCTCACTCATTGAACGAGAGCATAATTCATGAAGTCAATGATGAAAGGGAGGACTCACTCGTTGGGTGAGAGATCCACTCGTTGAACGAGAAATTTTTAGTGAAAATCAAAGAACTAGGGGTGTTTCACTGACTAGGCGAGATAAGACTCGTTGTGTGAGTTTGAAAAAATTGTTCATTGTGGTCTTATTCACCAAATTAGTGAAACATTCACTAAGCAAATTTTTGCCAAAAAAATCAATTTTTAAATGAAATGTATTATTTTTTAGAAAGATTGGTTTGGAGAAATGTTACAGTGTATTTATGTGATGTTTGGTTGTTGCAAAAAGAGATGAAATGTATGAATAAGGAAAGGATGTAAACGTTGAGGATGGTATGTGGTGAAATATATGTTATCTTGAAGGAATGATGCAGTTTTGATTTGATGAACCCAAACATGGTACTTGAAGGTTTGGTGAAGAACAATGAAGAATTGCTATGTAAACTAATTTAGGATCTTACTAGTGTGTCAATGTCTTTTAATATGTTAAAATGTGTTTTAACATGTTAATTAACTCCTTTGCAAAGAATGTATTGACACATTAATCAATTGAAATTTATTGACAATTGATTAATTTCACCAGTTAAGTGAAATAAGTCGATTGACAGTTACAATCAATAAGCTAATGTACACATCCTTTATATCAAGACCTGTACTCAATGAAAAGTGACAATTTTTCTGGAACAATTTTGAAAAACGCTTAAGCACCTGTGCATGTGAGATTATTAAGTTCTTGAGGAGGAGTTCATTTTCATGAAGTCTGTTGATTATCTTCACGATTTTTCATTCCTCAAAGACGTGAGTGTAAGAAAAGAAAGTGTTCAAGTGTGATTGTTTCTCATCTTCACTGCTGCTTTGGTTGTATGTTGTTTGGTTCTAGGGTGCGTCCAGGTTGCAATAAGGACCTGCTTGGGTAGATTGTTTCTTGTAGATTTAGAGAACGGTGTCTTGATATTGCAAGTGTGTGATTGTAGAGCATTGAATTTTTCTATAGTGGAAAGTTGTGCTCATGTTGCATATGTGATGGCATACTCCTAGCCATGACATAGCACATTCGTGAAGAGTGAGACATCAATGGAATATGGGCCTATACCCTCCTTGGTCCATTTTAAGACATCTTGAAGATCTAGTAGAGTAAGAATAATTTTGGGCCTTGTATTTTGGGCCAAGTAGTCTAGATTTTATTTGGACTTTGTATTATGGGCTAAAAAGTCTAGATTTTATTTGGCTTTGTATTATGGGCCTAGTAGTGTAGGATTTCAATTGAGTCTTGTATTTTGGGCCAAGTATATTAGGATTTTTACCAAACAAGTCAACAAAGGCCAAGGTCCAAAGGTGACTATGCTTGGACGTCAAAAATGGGTGTGTTGACCAAGGGGTCAACATTTTGGCTAAGCTTGGAGAACAAGGGAGCAAGACTTCATCCTAGACATGTGGAGGCTTCCCATTGTAGAGTTTTCCTCCTAGCTAGTGGTCATGTGTCACTTTAGGAATGGAGAATTTTTCCATAGGAAGTAGTCACTTGTCACTCTCTCATTTGAGAGGATTTTTTTGTCACTTGTCTCCCTCTTATTGAAGACGATTTCTTCTTACTCTCCAAGCTAACCAAGGTCATTCTTTTAGGTTAAAGTTTCTGTCCAATTTGAAACACCTTAACCTATAAATAGAGGTGATCTCAATCATGTAATTACCTTTGATTTAGAGTAAAGTTATAGTATCTAATTTTGTGACATACTACTCTTTTAAGAGCAACCCAAGTGGCCTTCTCTAGCCACATTCCTTTAAGAGTTGTCTCAAGTTCTCTTAGAGAGAATTCTTAAACACATCTTCCATCACCGTATATCATTTCAAAATCTCAACCCATCCATCATTCCACCTCACCACAAATTTTACATGCAAACCCATAAACTCTCATGGCTTAGTTGCTTCTAGATTTGGCTTATCCAATTATAGCATTACCATATGCTAATTCGATATAGCTTGAGTCTTAATAAAAAATGTGTATATGTTCGTATATTTCTCTAATTCTATCTTTCTTGAGCTTTAATTCAAAATTTTCATGTCACTTATTCAACGTGTTTTACGTAAAGCTTTAAAAGCAAAATTTAATAAACAAAGAATTGGCA